>NW_026112164.1:1658438-1680938 GCF_024679095.1 Eriocheir sinensis
TATCACACGACATTACCCATAAACATATCACACGACATTACCCCTAAACATATCACACGACATTACCCCTAAACATATCACACGACATTACCCCTAAACATATCACACGACATTACCCCTAAACATATCACACGACATTACCCCTAAACATATCACACGACATCACCCCTAAACATATCACACGACATTACCCCTAAACATATCACACGACATTACCCAGAAACATATCACACGACATTACCCTTAAACATATCACACGACATTACCCCTAAACATTTCACACGACATTACCCCTAAACATATCACACGACATCACCCCTAAACATATCACACGACATTACCCCTAAACATATCACACGACATTACCCCTAAACATATCACACGACATTACCCCTAAACATATCACACGACATTACCCCTAAACATATCACACGACATCTCTGGGAAATATAAAATATTGCACACGTGTTCACATTGACGACTGTTCGGGTGAAACCGTTGCTCCTTTTAGACGCACATAAAGGTGAACCTTAACCCTAATATTTTGTATTGGGTTTTGATTTTTTTTTTTTTTTATGTATTTTGTAATCGGTTTTACTTTTTTATGAATCTTAATCCTAATATTTTCTATTTGATTTTTTTTTACTTTTTTGTTGCATTTTCTATTGTTTTAAGTATTCTGTATCTGGTTTCATTTTTTTTAAGAATCTAAACCTAATATTTTGTATTAGATTTTTTTTTTACTCTGGCATTTTTTTTTCTTCTTTTACGTATTTTGTATTTTTTGTTTGTTTTTGTATTTTTCTATGCTTTCTGCAATGGTCTCACTCCATCGTTGCCACGTCCCTCACGCTCACCTCGTCAGAGTCATCCTCGCCTTCATCCTCCTTACTCAACAGGACCAGGGTGGCGGGCGGGCGGGTCCGGAGGCGGCAACAACCCCACCCCGACCTGCCCCTCCACCACCACCCCCACCACCTCCCCCACCACCTCCCCTCTTTCCACCTCCTCAATACCATCCTCTTCTTCACCCTCCTCCTCGGCAGGCGGCTCGGGAGGGGCGGCAAGGGCCCCCACCCCAAACAACCCTTCCTCCACCGCCTCCGCTACCTCCATCCGATCCACGTTCTCAAACTCATCCTCGTCTTCCATCTCCTCCCCCCGAGGCTGGAGGAGGGGCGAGTCAGGAGGGGGGACTAGAGCCCCCACCCTGAACTGCCAATCCACCGCCTCCACCACCACCACCACCTCCCTCAGGTTCATCTCCGCAAAGTCATCCTCTTCACCCGCAGGGTCAAGATCACGGTCAGGGTTGTCATCGTCAGGGCTGTCACAGTCAGGGTTGTTATCGTCGGTGTCGTCATCATCTGGGTTGTCGTCATAAGGGGCGCTGGGCCCCGAGACTAAGCTCGCCAGGGTAGGGAGCAGCCCCTGTAGGAACCACCACCAGTAGGCGATGGTGTCCAGGGCGTCGGGGTGGCCCATGCCCAGGGCGTGCAGCAGGGGCTGTGCCTGCAGGTCGTTTAGCACGCGGAGGGCGCCTCGCGCGAGGTCGTCACTATAAGTGACGTGAACGGCGAGCCACGCCCAACTCATTAAGGAACTCCCGGCTGGCAGGAGGAGGGCGAGGGGTGGCAGGGCGAGCACGGAGCACAGAGCGGCAATGCCCCGCAGGAGGTCGCTCTGGCCTTGCTGATGGTAGGCGTAGGCCAGGGTGGCCACGTGGCCGGCCAGCAGCAGGAGCAGCAGCAGGCCACACCACACGGCATAATAACCTTGAGTAGGCGTTGGCAAGGCGTTGATACACGTGACATTATGCCTCGGACCGTTCCGTGTTTGTTGTTACTGTGTGTCTGAAGGAACACTTCACTTTGTGTGTTAGCCCCAGGAGGTGATTCAACAGTTTCGTGCTCATTGCTGTTATTGTTCTGCTGTCCAACCTCCACCACCACCACCTCCCTCAATTCCACTTCTTTAAAGTCACCCTCTTCACCCACAGGGTGAATATTACTGTCAGGATTGTCGTCATGAGGGGCGCTGGGCCCCGAGATGAAGCTCGCCAGGGTAGCGAGCAGCAGCCCCTGTAGGACCCACCACCAGTAGGCGAGGGCGTCCAGGGCGTCAGGGGGTCCCAGGCCTATGGCGTGCAGCAGGGGCTGTGCCTGATGGTCGTTTAGCACGCGGAGGGCGCCTTGCGCGAGGTCGTCACTATAAGTGACGTGAACGGCGAGCCACGCCCAACGCAGGGAAGCACGCCCGTGCGTCAGGAGGAGGGCAAGCAAGGAGCACAGCACCGCAATGCCCCACAGCAGGTCACTCTGGCCTTGCTGGTGGTAGGCGTAGGCCAGGGTGGCCACGTGGCCGGCCAGCAGCAGGAGCAGCAGCAGGCCGGCCACACACTTGTTTAATCGTCGCATAATAGCGTTACGTAGACGCAGGTAAGGCGTTGATAAACGCGATATTATCCTTTCCATCACTGTGTGTTTGCTGCCACTGTGTTTGTGAAGGAACACTTCACTTCGTGTGTTTTCTTCGAGGGGTATTTCAACGGTCACGTGCATGTTCCCGCTATTGTGTTTCCGAATATTCGTTCGGGTTTGTGGGTTTTCTTCGAGAGGTAGTCCAACCCTCACGTCCATGTTGCTTTTGTCGTATTTCTGAATTTGTGTTTGTGGGTTATCTTCGGGGGGTAACTCTACCATTGCTTGCATGTTGCTTTTATTGGTTTTTTGAGTGTTCGCCTGAATTTGTGAGTTTTTTTCTTGAGGTAATTGAAGCGTTTCTTCCATGCAGCTTTTACTGTGTTCCTGAATGTGTGTAAGTGTTTGCGGGTACGCTGCGGGGGGTAACTCAGCTGTTACGTCTATTTACCTTTATTGTATTTCTGAGGTTCCTTTGGCCTCGGGGATCAGGCACGGGATTTTGATTTCTTGAGATGGGCACCTTTCTCGCCTCGGCTTACCATACATAGGGTCGAGATTTACCACATCACCTCGGTTTGAGATATGCCGTTTTGGGGACCTTGGAGTTGACATTGCATAGGGTCGAATCTAGAGCTAGTGGCACCTTTTGTAGTGAAGATCGCTACGGGAGCTGATTGGCTGGACGGAAGGAGGGTGATGTTAGCGACGGTGATTGGCTGGATGGAAGGTATTCTTCAAGATATCGGCGCCTCGGTTCGCCTGTTGGAAAAGCAGGAAGGAGGAAGAAAAAGAAAGGGAATAAAAAAAGGGATCTGTTAGTGGAAGAAGAGAAAATTGGAGAAAACAAAGAGAAAGTTAATGAAAAAAATGTGTGTTTATAGGGAGGAAAAAAAGTCGAGGGAAGAGAGAGAAAAGGAACGATGGAGAAAATTAAAAGATGGGTGTAAGAAAGAGGGGAATAAGAGAACTGAGAACGAAAAGAAGGAACGGCAATAACGGAGAGAGAGAGATAACAGCTGGAAATGGAGGAAAAGGAAAAGAGAGGAAGAAACTAGGAAAAGGAGACACAGGATAAACGGGAAGTAGGAGAAAAAAAATGGGGTAAGGAATAGTGAAGGGGGTAAAGAAGGAAGGAAGGAAGGAAGGAAATAGGAGAATAAGGAATGCCAGGGGAGTGAGAGTAAAAGAGTAAGGAAGTAACGAATAAAAACGTAGGATTGAAAAAGGAAAGAAGCAGGAAGTGATGTAGAGGAGGGGGGGAAGAGGAGGGATGGAGGAAAGAAGGGGGAGGAAATGGAGGAAAAGGGGGATAGAAAACATCAAACGGGAAGGAAGGGACAACAAGTGAGGTGTGAGGACAGGAACAGGAAGGAGGGAGGAGAGAGAGAGAGTGAGAGACAGAGAGAGAGTCTATCCAGCCCCCCCCCTTCTCTCCCCTCACAGATTCCTCTCACCCCCCCAAAATGCATCGCCAAGGAGGACAAGAGCTACCCCCACCACGCCCCCCAGCCCCCCCCGCCCCCTCAGCCCCCTCCACCCAAGGACGACCCCTCCCCCTGACCCCCACCCTCACCCCCACCCCCTTCACCACCACCACCACCACAACCACCGCCATCAACTCCAACACTGATATCACCCCGTCCTCTTCCTCCTCCTCCTCCTCCTCCTCCTCCTCCTCCTCCTCCTGTGGGATCGGAAAGGTGAGATTTTGTTTGTTTTGTTTTCCTCTTTGTTTCTTTCTTCCTTTTTTCTCTCCCTTCCTCTCTTAATCTTCTTCCTGTTCTCTTTTCTCTAATTCTTCTTCTCTCCCTTATTCTTGCTCTCTCCTTCCCCCTCCCCTTCTCCCTCACCTCTTTCCTTCCCTCCCCCCTCCCTCCTCCCTTTCCCTTTCCTCTCTAATCAAACTCCCCCCTTTTCATCCCCCTTTCCCTTCCCTTTCCCTTTTCTTCCCTCCCTTAATTTTCCCTCCCCTCTCCACCACCTCCTTTCCTTCTCTCATCCCTTTCACTTCCCTTCCTTCCTTTCCTCCCTTCCCTTTCCCTCCCCTCTCCACCCCCCCTCCCTTTCCTTCTCTCACCCTTTCCTTCCCCTTCCCTTCCTTCCCTCCCTTACCTTTCCCTCCCCTCTCCACCACCCCTCCCTTTCCTTCTCTCACCCTTTCCTTCCTCTTCCCCTTCCTTCCCTCCCTTCCCTTTCCCTCCCCTCTCCACCACCCCTCCCTTTCCTTCTCTCACCCTTTCCTTCCTCTTCCCCTTCCTTCCCTCCCTTACCTTTCCCTCCCCTCTCCACATCCCCTCCCTTTCCTTCTCTCACCCTTTCCTTCCCCTTCCCTTCCTTCCCTCCCTTCCCTTTCCCTCCCCTCTCCACCACCCCTCCCTTTCCTTCTCTCACCCTTTCCTTCCTCTTCCCCTTCCTTCCCTCCCTTCCCTTTCCCTCCCCTCTCCACCACCCTCCCTTTCCTTCTCTCACCCTTTCCTTCCCCCTTCCCTTCCTTTCCTCCCTTTCCTTTCCCTTCCCTCTCCACATCCCCTCCCTTTCCTTCTTTCACCCCTTTCCTTCCCCTTCCCTTCCTTCCCTCCCTTCCCTTTCCCTCCCCTCTCCACCACCCTCCCTTTCCTTCTCTCATCCTTTCCTTCCCCTTACCCTTCCTTCCCTCCCTTTCCTTTCCCTTCCCTCTCCACATCCCCTCCCTTTCCTTCTTTCACCCCTTTATTTCCCCCTCCCCGTCCTTCCCTCCCTTTCCTTTCTCTCCCCTCTCCACCACCCCTCCCTTTCCTTCTCTCACCCTTTCCTTCCCCTTCCCCTTCCTTCCCTCCTTCCTTTCCTCCCTCTCTCCACCACCCCTCCTTTCCTTCTCCCTCCCTTTCCTTCTTCTTCCCCTTCCTTCCCTCCCTTCCCTTTCCCTCCCCTCTCTACCACCCCTCCCTTTCCTTCTCTCACCCTTTCCTTCCCCTTCCCTTCCTTCCCTCCCTTACCTTTCCCTCCCCTCTCCACCGCCCCTCCCTTTCCTTCTCTCACCCTTTCCTTCCCCTTCCCCTTCCTTCCTGGGTCCTCTGCTTTTTATTATTTACATCAATGACTTGGACACAGGAATTAGTAGCGATGTCAGTAAGTTCGCAGATGATACCAAGATCGGTAGAGTAATCCAATCAGACAGCGACGCTACCGTTCTCCAGGATGAGCTTGACAGACTATATGATTGGGCGAGGAAGTGGCAGATTGAATTCAATGTCGGGAAGTGTAGCATTTTGAGTGTAGGTAGGAGTAACCCCTTACACAATTACTCCTTAAATGACACTCCTCTAAGCAGGTCTGGGCGTGAGAGAGACTTAGGAGTCCTAGTGAGCGCTGACCTCCGTCCTAGGGCTCAATGCATTCAGGCTAAAAATCGGGCAAACAGAGAACTATGTTTCATCTCAAGGAGCGTGAGCAATAGGAGCGCTGAAGTCATCCTCAAACTTTACTTAGCACTAGTTCGACCTCATCTCGATTATGCAGCTCAGTTCTGGTCCCCCTATTATAGAATGGATATCAAGATGTTAAAATCTGTACAGAGGAGGATGACAAAGATGATTCAGGGGGTGAGAAATTTGCTTTATGAAGACAGGCTAAAGCAGTTAAATCTACACTCTCTAGAAAGGCGAAGGTTGCGAGGAGACTTGATCGAAGTTTATAAATGGATGAAGGGATTTAATAAAGGGGATGTCAATAAAATTTTGAGAGTGAAAGAGCCAGGTAGGACGCGTGGCAATGGTTTTAAGTTAGACAAATTCAGATTCAACAAAGACATAGGCAAGAATTGGTTCAACAATAGAGTGGTGGACGAGTGGAACAGGCTTGGGAGCCAGGTTGCGGGTGCCAATACCATAGATACATTCAAGAAGAGGTTAGATAAAGCCATGGATGGTGAGGTAAGGTGGGGTTGAGTGTACAGGAGCTGCCTTGTATAGGCCAACCGGCCTCTTGCAGACTCCTTACGTTCTTATGTTCTTATGTTCCCTCCCCTCTCCACCGCCCCTCCCTTTCCTTCTCTCACCCTTTCCTTCCCCTTCCCTTCCTTCCTTCCCTTACCTTTCCCTCCCCTCTCCACCGCCCCTCCCTTTCCTTCTCTCACCCTTTCCTTCCCCTTCCCTTCCTTCCTTCCCTTACCTTTCCCTCCCCTCTCCACCGCCCCTCCCTTTCCTTCTCTCACCCTTTCCTTCCCCTTCCCTTCCTTCCTTCCCTTACCTTTCCCTCCCCTCTCCACCACCCATCACTTTCCTTCTCTCACCCTTTCCTTCCCCTTCCCTTCCTTCCCTCCCTTACCTTTCCCTCCCCTCTCCACCATCCATACCTTTCCTTCTCTCACCCTTTTCTTCCCCTTCCCCTTCCTTCCCTCCCTTACCTTTCCCTCCCCTCTCCACCATCCATCCCTTTCCTTCTCTCACCCTTTCCTTCCTCTTCCCCTTCCTTCCCTCCCTTTCCTTTCCCTCCCCTCTCTACCACCCCTCCCTTTCCTTCTCTCACCCTTTCCTTCCTCTTCCCCTTCCTTCCCTCCCTTTCCTTTCCCTTCCCTCTCCACCACCCCTCCCTTTCCTTCTCTCACCCTTTCCTTCCTCCCTTCCTTCCCTCCTTCCTTTCCTTGCCTCTCCTTTCCCTCCCTTTCTCCCTTCCCTTCCTCCTTCCCTCACCTCTTCCCTCTTTCCTTCCTTTCCCTCCCTTTCCTCCTTCCCTCCCTCACCTCTTCCCCCTTTCCCTCCACTTTCTCTCCCACTTCTCTCCCCTTTCCTCTCCCATCCCTCACCTCTTCTCCCTTTCCCTTCCCTTTCTCTCCCCTTTCCTCTCCCATCCCTCACCTCTTCTCCTTTTCCCTTCCCTTTCTCTCCCCTTTCCTCTCCCATCCCTCACCTCTTCCCCTTTCCCTTTCCCTTCCCTTTCTCTCCCTTTCCTCCTCCCCTCACCTCTTCTCCTTTTCCCTTCCCTTTCTCTCCCCTTTCCTCTCCCATCCCTCACCTCTTCTCCTTTTCCCTTCCCTTTCTCTCCCCTTTCCTCTCCCATCCCTCACCTCTTCTCCTTTTCCCTTCCCTTTCTCTCCCCTTTCCTCTCCCATCCCTCACCTCTTCTCCCTTTCCCTTCCCTTTCTCTCCCCTTTCCTCTCCCATCCCTCACCTCTTCCCTCTTTCCCTTCCTTTTCTCTCCCCTTTCCTCTCCCATCCCTCACCTCTTCCCACTTTCCCTTCCTTTTCTCTCCCCTTTCTCTCCTTTACCGCATCTCTTCCCCTTTTCCTCCACTTTCCCTTCCCTTTCTTCCCCCTTTCCCTCTCTCCTTTCTCGCTCTCTCTCTCCACTTCCCATTTCTCTCCCTCCTCCCCTTCCACTTTCCCTCCCTGCTCCCCTTCCCTTCTCTTTCACTCCAATTCCCTCTCCTTCACCCCTTCCCTTTTTCTCTCCCTTTCTCTCTACTTTCTCCTTTCTTTTCCCTTTATCTTATCTCTTTTCCCTTTCCCTTCCCCCTTCCCTTCTCTTCCCTCCCTCATTCCCTCCCTCCTTCCTTCCTTACCTCGTCCCCAGTAATGAAACTAACAGGGAAACACCGTAGAATTAAACGTAAAAAACTAACCCTTATATTACTAACTGTACGTAGACTCCGAAACCGAGTTAACTCTTGTTGTGTTTGCACCTAAATACCAAAATAACAGCAACGACGACGATCTCAATGTAAGGCAGTGATTTCGTGTCTTTGTTGATTGTTGTTTGTCTTATTTGTTTGTATATAATAACGAAGGAAAAGAAAAGGAACACGAGAGAAGAGATGATGAGCTTGGCCTCTCTTTGTTGATTGATATTTACCTTACTTTGTACGTATTAAAGAAAGAGAAAAGGGAGAATATAATGGATTAAAATACAGGAAAATATAACAGTTTAGAATACGGGAGAATATAATGGTTTGAAATACGGGAGAATATAATGGTTTAAAATACGGGAGAATATAATGGTTTAAAATAAGGGAGAATATAATGGTTTAAAATACAGGAGAATATAATGGTTTAAAATACGGGAGAATATAATGGTTTAAAATACAGGAGAATATAATGGTTTAAAATACGGGAGAATATAATGGTTTAAAATACAGGAGAATATAATGGTTTAAAATACAGGAGAATATAATGGTTTAAAATACGGGAGAATATAATGGTTTAAAATACTGGAGAATATAATGGTTTAAAATACGGGAGAATATAATGGTTTAAAATACTGGAGAATATAATGGTGTAAAATACAGGAGAATATAATGGTTTAAAATACGGGAGAATATAATGGTTTAAAATACGGAGAATATAATGGTTTAAAATACGGAGAATATAATGGTTTAAAATACGGAGAATATAATGGTTTTAAATAATGGAGAATATAATGGTTTAAAATACGGAGAATATAATGGTTTAAAATACTGGAGAATATAATGGTTTAAAATACGGGAGAATATAATGGTTTAAAATACGGGAGAATATAATGGTTTAAAATACTGGAGAATATAATGGTTTAAAATACGGGAGAATATAATGGTTTAAAATACGGGAGAATATAATGGTTTAAAATACGGGAGAATATAATGGTTTAAAATACGGGAGAATATAATGGTTAGGCTTTATTGTTGATGTTGCTTTTATCTTTTATTATGTTCCTTATCATCATGATGTTCACCGTTATTGTTATTGATATTGTTATTCATGTAATCAGCCACACACTTTAATGACCTCCACACAAGTTGATAAGCTTCCAAAACCAAACACAGGAACAAAAACTGCGAAAAATATATGTATAGCATTTGACGTTGATATTAAAGGTAAGAAATCTATGGAAACTATACGAGATATCTCTTATAATATTTTGCTGGGTGTTCATAAAAGAGAGAAATTTATATATAGCATTTGGTGTTGTTATTAAACGTATGAAATCAATGGAAACTATATAGGATATCGCTTATAATATTTTGCTAGGTGTTCATAAAAGAGATAAATTTATATATAACATTTGGTGTTGTTATTAAACGAATGAAATCAATGGAAACTATATAGGATATCGCTTATAATATTTTGCTGGGTGTTCATAAAAGAGATAAATTTATATTATTTGCTGTTGGTATTAAAGGTAAGAAATCCGTGGAAACTATACAGGAAACTTCTCATAATATAGAGTGTTCATAGAGGTGAGAGGTTTTTGAGGAAGTTACACAGCACAGGGAATTTCTTTTGTATGAGGTGTCGAGTGAAAAACCTGACCATCGCGGAGAAGACTGTTGGGTTAGGTCGCTCAGAGAGATAGTGTGTTGGGTGCTGTTGCTGGCTCTCGGTGCCAATCAGCGGTGCTCCCGTTATCTGTGAGTGCTGCTTGCCGTCCTTTGTCTGTCGTGGTGAGGAAGTGTTGATGGAGATTATTATAAAGGTGAAAATAAAATGATATGCAAAGAAATGTACCCAAGTCGTGTTTAGAAATGTCTTTTATACGATTGTTGTTGTTATTATTATTATTATTATTATTATTATTATTATTATTATTATTATTATTATTATTATTATTATTATTATTATTATTATTATTATTATTATTATTATTATTATTATTATTATTATTATTATTATTATTGTAATTATTATTATTATTATCATCGTCGATGTTACGTATTATTACTGTTGTTGTTGCGTTGGTTATAGTAGTAGTTGTAGTAGTAGTAGTAGTAGTAGTAGTAGTAGTAGTGGTAATTTTAGTAGTTCCATTAATTCTAACATCGTACTAACATTATCAACTTTTTTTATGATGTGCATTTTGTATTATAATTTTGTAACTGAGATTTAGCGTTGGAAGTCCATACGCTCGCAAATCTTTCCACAAAAACTCTCTACCTCATCTCTGACGCACTTTGCACCAAGTTTCAAATGGCCGAGGTAATCAAGAAAACTTTGTCGGAGAATCCTTACTTTTTTTTCCGTACTTGATTTGATAGTTACCGTAAAAAGCAGCGATAATCAAACGTGGTATAAACATTTTCAACCATAGTTTTAGTTACTCTCGCTCTTGTTTGATCACAGCAGCCTCTCTTTTCCAGAAACTAGAGATAATCACTCCACCCTAGAATAAAAATAAGATCTTATTACCACAGAATAAGACTCTTCAACTCCCCTCCTCTTACTAACAGTCTTTTGTTTCTTAAATTCCTCCGCCATGTTGCCTCTCTTTTTATCATCTATCGATATTTCATGCTGACTGCTCTTCTGAACTTGCTTACTGCATGCCTCCCCCCCTCCCGCGGCACCGCTGCACTCGACTTTCTACTCTAGCTCATCCCTCTACTCTCCAAATCCCTTATGCAAAGATAACCAGCATTATCATCCCTTACACTGGTAAACTCTGCAATAGTCTTCCTTCGTCTGTATTTCCTCCTGCCTACGACTTGACCTCTTTCAAGAGCAGAGTATCAAGAAACCTCTCCACTCGAAATTGACCTCTCTTTTGGCCACTCTTCCATACACTTTTGTGGGGCATTGATTAGCGGGCTATTTTTTTTCTGCTTGATTTTTATTTTTTTTGCCTTGGAGCTGCTTCCTTTAATGTAAAAATAAAAACTATTCACTAGATTTACTGTAGAATTAAGTTAATCTCTTTACCATAAAATAAATAAAATAGTCACAATTTACTCACTATCATATAAAACAAATCACGAGTATGCGTAGAGATGGGAAGGGAAAAATATGTACAAAAAACAACAGCAGCTTTCCTGCATCACACGGCCCTGCTCGCAGCTGGATGGACTTTGCTCCGGAGACCTGTGCCTGGCCCGTGAGGCAGCGCGTACGTGACTGGCATGTCGCTTCGTCCCCCCCCCCCCCCTGCCGCCTCCTCTTCGCCCCACATCAGGCCCCACCACCCTAATGAATAATAAATACAATAAATAAATACTTAACTTCTAAACGTGTACTTCAATTTGCATTAGTTTTTTTATTAATCACAAATTATGCATTGGGAGATTCATTTAATTTTGGCAACCTGTCTCCACCTGTAAGGACTTAATCAGCACTAAGCCAAGAGGTGGCCACAAACAAGCCACTCCCAAGCCACTCTGTTCCGCGTCACCCGGCACTCGTCTTCCGCCTGGCATCAGTCTGTCATGTATCCCTCTGCCCCATCTTGCCATCTCAGTTCCGGTCTATTTCTTTTTGGTAAGGTTAGAAAGGGTTAGGATAGGTATTTCCTCCGTTAGACTAATCTAGGATTCTACTCTTGGGCATTTTTACTATCATATACTCTACTCCATCCTGCCATCTCACTTTTGGTCTACATTTTTGGTTAGATTAGGTAGGGTTAGGATAGGTATTTCCTCCGTTAGACTAATTTAGGATTCTACTCTCCGGCATTTTTTACTATCTGGGGAAATTCCCTCATATACTCTACTCCATCCTGCCATCCCACTTTTGGTCTACTTTTTCGGTTAGGTTAGATAAAGTTAGGAAAGGTTATTTTCTTTGTTAGGCTAATTTAGGATTCTACTCTTGGACATCTTTACTATCTAGCAACGTTGCCAGACTGTCTTACTCAGCCTCTTATATTTACCGACTTCCGACCCAAAAACTGTCTCGTGGACCCCACACTACCCTTCCTTTACTTTCCCTTTCCATCCTCTTCAATCCCTTTCCTTCTTCTGCTCTACCCTAGCCATTCTTCACCAACCTCCCTTTCTCCCTTCCCTTCCCTTTCCCTTTCCTTTACCTTCTTTTCCAATCCTTTCCTCATCTCCCTCACAACCCTTCCTTTCCTTTCTCTTTCCATCCTCGTCAATCCCTTTCCTTCTTCTGCTCTACCCTATACATTCTTCACCGTTCTCCCTTTCTCCCTTCATCTCCCTCCCTTCCCTCACCCTCCCCAGACTTGCGAAGAGAAGGAGGGCGTCTTGATCAAGGGGAATCGCCAGAAGATCAACCTCACGCTCATATCCAACAACCACGAGTGCGAGTTGGTGCGGGAGCCGGGCGACACGGCCTTCAACCACTGCAAGGGCGTACGCAAGTTCAAGAGTCTTCGGGAGCGCTGGTGGTTCATCGCCGTCAGCATCTGTGAGAGCAACAAGGTAAGGAGATGCTGGGGACGGTAGAGAGGTGGTCAGAAGATGCTGTGGTTAGGAGATAGTTAGTAAGATAGATGGTTAGTAGTTAGTATGGTAGGTTAGAAGACGGTGGTAGGTGAAGGTGAAGGGAAATTAGGGAAGGAGGGAAAAGGAAGGTAAGTGAATGGGGAAGGAGGAAAAGGAAAAGTAAATGAATGCAGAGTTAGAAGATGCTGGTGGTTAGATGTTGATGGCTAGCTATGTAGATAAGGGGATGAAAGAAACGATGGATGGAGAGAGAGGAGGAAGAGAAAGGAAGGAAAGAGAAGACAAAGGTTGAAGATGAACACAGAGGGAGATAAGAGAAAGGAAGGATAGAGAGAAGGGAGATGAAAGGAAGAGAAAGAAAAGGGAAGAGAAAGGGTTGGAAGATGAACAGAGAAGGAGATAAGAGAAAGGAAGGATAGAGAGAAGGGAGATGAAAGGAAGAGAAGGAAGAGAAAGGGAAGGAAGGGGAAAGATGAACAAAGAGGAGATAGGAGAAAGGAAGGATAGAGAGAAGGGAGAGAAAGAGAAGGGAAGGGAAAGGGTTGGAAGATGAACATAGAGGGAGATAAGAGAAAGGAAGGATAGAGAGAAGGGAGAGGAAAGGAAGAGAAAGAGAAGGGAAGGGAAAGGGTTGGAAGATGAACAAAGAGGGAGATAAGAGAAAGGAAGGATAGAGAGAAGGGAGAGGAAAGGAAGAGAAAGAGAAGGGAAGGGAAAGGGTTGGAAGATGAACAAAGAGGGAGATAAGAGAAAGGAAGGATAGAGAGAAGGGAGAGGAAAGGAAGAGAAAGAGAAGGGAAGGGAAAGGGTTGGAAGATGAACAAAGAGGGAGATAAGAGAAAGGAAGGATAGAGAGAAGGGAGAGGAAAGGAAGAGAAAGATAAGGGAAGGGAAAGGGTTGGAAGATGAACAAAGAGGGAGATAAGAGAAAGGAAGGATAGAGAGAAGGGAGAGGAAAGGAAGAGAAAGAGAAAGAGAAGGGAAAGGAAAGGGTTGGAAGATGAACATAGAGGGAGATAAGAGAAAGGAAGGATAGAGAGAAGGGAGAGGAAAGGAAGAGAAAGAGAAGGGAAGGGAAAGGGTTGGAAGATGAACAAAGAGGGAGATAAGAGAAAGGAAGGATAGAGAGAAGGGAGAGGAAAGGAAGAGAAAGAGAAAGGAAGGGGAAAGGGTTGGAAGATGAACAAAGAGGGAGATAAGAGAAAGGAAGGACAGAGAGAAGGGAGAGAAAAGGAAGAGAAAGAAAAGGGAAGAGAAAGGGTTGGAAGATGAACATAGAGGGAGATAAGAGAGAGGAAGGACAGAGAGAAGGGAGAGGAAAGGAAGAGAAAGAAAAGGGAAGAGAAAGGGTTGGAAGATGAACAGAGAAGGAAATAAGAGAAAGGAAGGATAGAGAGAAGGGAGAGGAAAGGAAGAGAAAGAGAAGGGAAGGGAAAGGGTTGGAAGATGAACAGAGAAGGAAATAAGAGAAAGGAAGGATAGAGAGAAGGGAGAGGAAAGGAAGAGAAAGAGAAAGGAAGGGGAAAGGGATGGAAGATGAACAGAGAAGGAAATAAGAGAAATGAAGGATAGAGAGAAGGGAGAGGAAAGGAAGAGAAAGAGCAAGGAAGGGAAAGGGTTGGAAGATGAATATGGAGTAAGATAAGAGAAAGGAAGGATAGAGAGAAGGGAGACAAAAAATATGTATACATATTTTTATACAAATAATCGTTATTTTATGGATATTTGCATCTTTATTTTCATTCAAATTTACAGTATTTTATTCATATTCTGCTCATTTATTTTGATACGATTTTTCATTATACTCTGTGTATTTTGTATATATTTTTTATACATATTTACATTATTTAATGTGTATTTTGCATATATGTTTTTACACAAATTTATGATATTTTATGTGTATTTGTTTATATATTTTGATACAAATTTACAATATTTTATGGGTATTTTGTATATATATTTAAAAAAAACTAATTTTATTTGTATTTTGTATATCTATTTTCATGCGAATTTAAACTATTTCTCTATATTTTTGTATAGATTTTGATAATAATTTTAGTTATGTTATGTGTATTTTGTAAATCTATTTTCACACAAATTTCTATGATTTTATTGGTATTTTGTTGATTTATTTTGATACGAATTTACATTATTTTATCTGTACTTTGTATACATATTTTTATACGTATTTACATTATTTAATGTGTATTTCGTATATCTATTTTGATACAAATTTACATTATTTTATGTATATTTTGTATATATATTTCATTACAAATTTAGCTTATTTTATGTTTATCTTGTTTATTTATTTTCAGTCAAATTTAAATTATTTTGTGTATATTTGTATTTGTATTTACGCTATTTTATGTATTTTTGTATTTTGTATATATATTTTCATTCAAAATTACATTATTTTATTGGTATTTTCTTTATTTATTTCGATACGAGCTTTCATTATTTCATGTGTATTTTGTATACATATTTTTATACGCATTTACATTATTTAATGTGTGTTTTGTATATATATTTTTATACAAATTTATTTTATTTTATGTGCATTTGTGTTGTTTTTTATACAAATTTACATTATTTTATGTGTATTCTGTATTTTTTTATACAAATTTGCCTTATTTTATGTGTATTTCGTATATTTATTTTCACACAAATTTAAATTATTTTATGTGCATTTTTGTACATATATTTTCAAGAAATTTGCGTTATTTTATGTGTATTTTGTATACATTTATTCATACAAATTTACATTACGTTATTGATTTTTTTTTTATACGAATTTATATAATTATATTCGTATTTTGTATATATTTGGTTACGTATTTACGTTATGTAATGTGTATTTTGTTTATATGTTTTTATACTAATTTACGTTATTTATGTGTATTTGTTTAAATATTTTGGTAGAAAATTACATTATTTCATGTATTTTATATATATTTATAGATATATATATATATATATATATATATATATATATATATATATATATATATATATATATATATATATATATATATATATATAGGGGAGGCGGTGCCTGAATCGACAGCGTAACACCACCGCGTTCAGGAGGACGTGAGTTCAATCCCGCCTGGTGCCACCAGGCTGGGATTTTCAGCTGCCGAGTGGCTTAAAACTACCCACATGCTGTCAAGAAGACCACCTATCAACCCGGACTCTAGATTCTAGAATTAAAGATGAGCTCTGGGAGGGCAGCATGAGCCAATGCAAGATGGCGCCACTATAAACACTCGCCTGCGCCAGAACGGGCTGGGCTGACCAACAGGACCCACTGGAAGAAGCCTTGGGCCGACCATAAGGCCCCACTGGAAAAGCCTACCAACGCTATAGGCGACGTAAAAAAAAAAATATATATATATATATATATATATATATATATATATATATATATATATATATATATATATATATATATATATATATATATATATATATATATATATATATATATATATATATATATATATATATATATATATATATATATATATATATATATATATATATATATATATATATATATATATATATATATATATATATATATATATATATATATATATATTTTTTTTTTTCAAATTTATTTATTTATGTGTATTTTGTATATCTATTTTCATGCAACTTTAAATTACTTATATGTTTTTTTGTATATTTTTATACAAATTTACGTTATTTTATGTGAATTTTGTATATTTATTATACGAATACACATAAAATATATATTTAAAAAAAAAAACATAAAATATGTAAATCTGTATTAAAATAAATATACAAAATGCACATACAATAAGGTAAATTTGTATTGAAATTGATATAGAAAATACTCATAAAATAATGCAAATTTGTATCAAAATATATATACGAATACACATAAAATAACGTAAATTTCTATGAAAATATTTATAAAAAATACATCTAAAATCATATAAATACGCATAAAAATATATATACAAAATACAATAAAATTAATGTAAATTCGTATTAAAATAAATAAACAAATTCCATAAAGAATGTATATACGTAGGAAAATAAATATACAAGATAAATAAATAAATAAAATTTGTATAAAAATATTTAGAAAATACACTAAATATATATATATATATATATATATATATATATATATATATATATATATATATATATATATATATATATATATATATATATATATATATATATATATATATATATATATATATATATATATATATATATATATATATACACACATCAAATAATATAAATTGCAAAAAAAAAAGAACATTTGTTGGAAAATAAATATACAAAATACAAATAAAATAACTAAAATTTGTATAAAAATATATTCAAAAATACACAAAATTATTGAAATTTCTATGAAAATAGATATACAAAATACACATAAAATTAGGTAAATTTATACTGAAATACATATACAAAATACAAATAAAATAATGTAAATTTGCATAAAAATATATAAGCAAATACACCTAGCTATACACATAAAATAAAGTATATTTGTATAAAATATATATACAAAACACACATTAAATAATTTAAATATGTATAAAAAAAAATATATAGAATTATGTAAAATCGTATCAAAATAAATACACCGAATTTCAATAAAATATTGTAAATTTCACAAAATAAGGATGCAAAATACCATAAGATTACGCATATTTTTATAAAAGTATATACAAAATACAAATATAAATTTAAATTTGTATGAAAATAAATATACAAAATGTACATACAATAAGGTAATTTGAATTCAAATATATATCTATATAAATATATATTTATATATATATATATATATATATATATATATATATATATATATATATATATATATATATATATATATATATATATATATATATATATACATATGAATACACATAAAATAACAAAAATTTTAATAGAAATATATATATAAAATACACATAAAATGATATAAATAAGTATAAAAAAAAATATATATATACAAAATATACAATAAATAATGTAAATATATATAAAAAATATATATAAAATACACATAGAATAATGGAAAAAACGCATCAAAATAAATAAACAGAATATCAATTAAATTATGTAAATATACATGAAAAATATATATATATATATATATATATATATATATATATATATATATATATATATATATATATATATATATATATATATATATATATATATATATATATATATATATATATATATATATATATATATATATATATATATATATATATATATATATATTTCATTAAAAGTGATTGTCAGTCTAGCGTTGATTATTTTCTTTAAGATGTTCTCTTTTTGTCTAAGGAGTGTCTTTATTCTCTTTAGGGAGTTTGTTGATGGTATCCCTGTAGGGTATCATCTGCGTAGCCAGATCGCGATTTCGGGTCCTGGACCCTTCTTCAGTGGCGTTGGGAGTGAGTGTGTCCATCTCAAGGTGTGAGAGGAGAATGACTGGGTGTCCGCAAGGGGCTGCCTTTATACGGCTGGCTCCCCTGGGGTTCCTCGCTGCCTCGGCTCCTGATTGGCTGAGCGTTGCCTGCTGGACACCTTTTCCTCATGCTTGAAGAGCAAGCAGATCTTGTTGTTGGATGTTAAGATTTGGCTCCATATCCTTGATGTATAACGCTTCTAAGATGGGTAGGCGTCTGTAGTCGTTGCATGTTGTAATTATTTCGGTATTTTCTTCCAAAGTTTTTCTTGTAAGTTTTGTCTTATGTACTTGCTCAGTGTGGGTCTTGGGCGCTCCTGATGCAAGGTGATAGCTGAGTCGTCTGCTTAATCTCAGTGTCGTCATGCCGATATAGGTTGATTGAAGGCTGCACAGTTCCCTTGGTTGCAAGTGAACCTATATACAACATGTGACTGTTGAGTATTCTTTTTGTCGACTGCTGGGCTGTTTCGTAGTAGGAGATGGCTGGTCTTCTTACTTCTGTAGTAGATGGTGAGGCTTATTTTCTTGTCTGGGTTGGTGGAGTGACGTTTTTCTTGACGATTTGGCGCATTATACGCTCGTCTTCTTTGTAATTTGTGGAGAAGTGTTTATAGTAGAGTTTGATGGCCTGTTCTTCTCCGCCGTGTCTTCTTTTTTCACAGTACCATTTGTCCACGGTCTTCTTCTTAACTTGCTTTTCAATGTCGTTGGTGTTGAATCCGTTGCTGAGGAGTACATTGGTTGATCTGCTTATTTCTCCATGGACTTCTTTCCACGTGCTGCAGTGGGTGATAGCTCTTCTGATGTAGGCGGCAATGGTAGAGTCTTTGTATCGCTGAGGGCACTGCTTCTACCGTTGAGACACTGGCCATTGTTCGTCGGTTTTACGTAGACGTTTGTGGAGTTTTCTTGGTTCTGGGTGACGAGTACGTCCAGGAAACGGCATTTTCTCGGCGCTTCTTTCTATTGTGAACTTAAGTCCTGAGATCTCTTGTAGGCAGGTCGTATGTCTTCCATGTCTTCTTCGTTCTTCGTTTTGATGAAGATGTCATCGATGTATCGGCAGATGTCCGGTTTGTTTATTGTTTTGAAAACTTCATCTTCAATGCAGCCCATGAAGAAATTTGATAGAAGCACTCCCAATGGAGAGCCCATAGCGACTCCATCGATTTGCTGGTATTTTGACCCCGTGGACAGGTGAACGGTGCTTCTTTCGTGCAGCATTGAAGTAGGCCACGTAGAGCTGCTTCTGGGATGTCTAGCGGTGGGGTGCTGTCGTCATGGTACACTCGCTGAGCGATGTAGTTGATGGTGCGTTCAACAGGGACATTCGTGAAGAGTGACTCAACGTCCAGTGAAGCGATGATTCCTCTTGAGTTGTTGTTCTTCAGGGATGTCGAGGAAGTCTGTTGCTGAGTTCAGGCTATATGTTGTTGGGACGGGTGTAGATCTACAGAGTTTCTTCGCGATATTATAAGTCGGTGTCGGGATTTGTGATATGATGGGCCGGAGTTTGTTTCCTGGTTTATGTGTCTTCACGGTGCCATAGCAGTAGCCCATACCATATTCACCAGAGACCTTGTTGATTTTGATGGTCTCGCTGTTGATGTTGCTCATGGTGATGAATTTGTTCAGCTTTTCTTAATTTCCGTAGGTCTTTGCTGATTTTCACAAATTTTCTTTCGTCCGCCAGAATAGTGTCAATTTTCCAGGTATTCTGTTTTGTTCATAATCACGTAGGCAGTGACTTGTCGGCTTTCCTGATGATGATGTTATGGTCCGCCTTTAACTGCTTCGCGGCTTCGGTGTGTCTTGGTTCAATGAGTTTACTGTTGAAGTTTCCTCTTGTTTTTGAAGAGACCAGAGACCCAGTAAAGGATACATCAATCTCACGGACTAGACACTCACTCCCGACCAAGAAGAACTACTGAACTTTGGTCTTAATTGCCACATCCTCTCTAAACCAAGTAAACACCAGAAGAGAGTGGAGTGTGAAATACTTCTCGACGACGTTTAAAATCTTTCTAAGAAAGTATAATTCATCTTCAATCCTACCTTCAAAAAACAAATAATTGCCGAAACTACAAAAACAAGAGGAAACTTCAACAGTAAACTCATTGAACCAAGACACACCGAAGCCGCGAAGCAGTTAAAGGCGGACCATAACATCATCATCAGGAAAGCCGACAAGTCCGCTGCCTACGTGATTATGAACAAAACAGAATACCTGGAGAAAATTGACACTATTCTGGCGGACGAAAGAAAATTTGTGAAAATCAGCAAAGACCCTACGGAAGCCCTTAAGAAAAAGCTGAACAAATTCATCACCATGAGCAACATCAACAGCGAGACCATCAAATCAACAAGGTCTCTGGTGAATATGGTATGGGCTACTGCTATGGCACCGTGAAGACACATAAACCAGGAAACAAATTCCGGCCCATCATATCACAAATCCCGACACCGACTTATAATATCGCGAAGAAACTCTGTAAGATCCTTACACCATACGTCCCAACAACATATAGCCTGAACTCAGCAACAGACTTCCTCGACATCCTGAAGAGCAACAACTCAAGAGGAATCATCGCTTCACTGGACGTTGAGTCACTCTTCACGAATGTCCCTGTTGAACGCACCATCAACTACATCGCTCAGCGAGTGTACCATGACGACAGCACCCCACCGCTAGACATCCCAGAAGCAGCTCTACGTGGCCTACTTCAATGCTGCACGAAAGAAGCACCGTTCACCTGTCCACGGGGTCAAAAATACCAGCAAATCGATGGAGTCGCTATGGGCTCTCCATTGGGAGTGCTTCTATCAAATTTCTTCATGGGCTGCATTGAAGATGAAGTTTTCAAAACAATAAACAAGCCGGACATCTACTGCCGATACATCGATGACATCTTCATCAAAACGAAGAACGAAGAAGACATGGAAGACATACGTACCTGCCTACAAGAGATCTCAGGACTTAAGTTCACAATAGAAAGAAGCGCCGAGGGGAAAATGCCGTTCCTGGACGTACTCGTCACCCAGAACCAAGAAAACTTCTCCACAAACGTCTACGTAAAACCGACGAACAATGGCCAGTGTCTCAACGGTAGAAGCGAGTGCCCTCAGCGATACAAAGACTCTACCATTGACGCCTACATCAGAAGAGCTATCACCCACTGCAGCACGTGGAAAGAAGTCCATGGAGAAATAAGCAGATCAACCAATGTACTCCTCAGCAACGGATTCAACACCAACGACATTGAAAAGCAAGTTAAGAAGACCGTGGACAAATGGTACTGTGAAAAAGAAGACACGGCGGAGAAGAACGAGCCCATCAAACTCTACTATAAAGCACACTTCTCCACAAATTACAAAGAAGACGAGCGTATAATGCGCCAAATCGTCAAGAAAAACGTCACTCCCACCAACCCAGAAAAGAAAATAAGCCTCACCATCTACTACAGAAGTAAGAAGACCAGCCATCTCCTACTACGAAACAGCCCAGCAGTCGACAAAAAGAATACTCAACAGTCACATGTTGTATATAGGTTCACTTGCAACCAAGGGAACTGTGCAGCCCTTCAATCAACCTATATCGGCATGACGACACTGAGATTAAGCAGACGACTAGTTATCACCTTGCATCAGGAGCGCCCAAGACCCACACTGAGCAAGTACATAAGACGAAACTTACAAGAAAACTCTGGAAGAAAATACTGAAATAATTACAACATGCAACGACTACAGACGCCTGCCCATCTTAGAAGCGTTATACATCAAGGATATGGAGCCAAATCCAACATCCAACAACAAGATCTGCTGGTCTTCCAAGCATGAGGAAAGGTGTCCAGCAGGCAACGCTCAGCCAATCAGGAGCCGAGGCAGCGAGGAACCCTGGGAGCCAGCTGTATAAAGGCAGCCCCTGCGCGGACACCCAGTCATTCTCCTCTCACACCTTGAGATGGACACACTACCCCAACGCCACTGAAGAAGGGTCCAGGACCCGAAATCGCGATCTGGCTACGCAGATGATACCCTACGGGATACCATCAACAAACTCCCTAAAGAGAATAAGACACTCCTGAGACACACAGAGAACATCTTAAACAAAATAATCACCGCTGCACTGACAAGCACTATTAATGAAACAAGTTTACGAGAAAATCTCCTGCCCATTTATACTCTAAATATATATATATATATATATATATATATATATATATATATATATATATATATATATATATATATATATATATATATATATATATCCTGCTGAGTGACTTAAAAGTCTCCATGGGTTACTTTAAGTTTAAGTGTTTACGGCTCTTAAGTCTGAGCACAGTCAAGGATTCAGACACATGCCTGTTCAATACATGTTTGTGGATGGTGCAGGACCAGGTTTAGGACAGACAGAGTTGCCTGAGGCTGCCATTTTCATGACAGCATATTATTACCATAGAGAA
>NW_026112164.1:1685938-1729191 GCF_024679095.1 Eriocheir sinensis
CTCTATCGTCCACTTTCTCTCTCGTCCCTACACTTTTTTTTCTCCCTCCAATCACACATTTTTCCGTAACTTTCCCAATATTTTCTCTATCTTTCTCTTCCTCCACTAACAGCTTACTTTTTTCCTTCCCTTTCTTTCTCTTCCTCCTCGCATTTACACTTTCCTTTACCACCTTCCCTTTCAGTTTCTTCCCTCCACTTCTTCTCTCCTTCCACTTCCAGCTTCATTTTTTCTCCTTCCTTCCATTGATCTCTTCCGCCGGTGACGTCACGGCCGTAACCTCGGGACAAATACCAGTCGTATTACTCATTATTTCGCACAGTACTTAAGATGGTGGGAGTAAACAATTACTGAAGGGAGAAAATGCTCACTTCTTACCCCAAAGCGCCATTCTTTTAAACGTATCGGGCTGCCATTATGACTATTTCCCAAGGCCGCGGAGAAGCTTGGCCAAGTTGTCACGGGTGACTTTACCATTCATGATGCTGAAGGCGTGTACAGCCATCACTAGGGTCACAAAACAGTCCCCAGCAACTTCAACGACAGGCTTTTCAAACAGGTGAACCGAGGCGAAGATTACACCCAGCCAATCAGCTCCCGTAGCTAACATCTCTTTCCCTCCACCCAGCCAATCAGCTCCCGTAGCTAACATCTCTTTCCCTCCACCCAGCCAATCAGCTCCCGTAGCTAACATCTCTTTCCCTCCACCCAGCCAATCAGCTAACATCACCCTCCTTCAACCCAGCCGATCAGCTCCCGTAGCTAACATCACCCTCCCTCCACCCAGCCAATCAGCTCCCGTAGCTAACATCTCTTTCCCTCCACCCAGCCAATCAGCTCCCGTAGCTAACATCACCCTCCCTCCACCCAGCCAATCAGCTCCCGTAGCTAACATCACCCTCCCTCCACCCAGCCAATCAGCTCCCGTAGCTAACATCACCCTCCCTCCACCCAGCCAATCAGCTCCCGTAGCTAACATCTCTTTCCCTCCACCCAGCCAATCAGCTCCCGTAGCTAACATCTCTTTCCCTCCACCCAGCCAATCAGCTAACATCACCCTCCCTCCACCCAGCCAATCAGCTCCCGTAGCTAACATCACCCTCCCTCCACCCAGCCAATCAGAGAGATGTGTGTTTGGGGCGTGAGAGGGGAGAGGTGTGTGGGTGGGACGTGAGAGGGGAGAGGTGTATCAAAGGGGCGTGAGAGGGGAGAGGTGTGTGGGTGGGGCGTGAGAGGAGAGAGGTGTATCAAAGGGGCGTGAGAGGGGAGAGGTGTGTGGGTGGGGCGTGAGAGGGGAGAGGTGTATCAAAGGGGCGTGAGAGATGAGAGGTGTGTGGGTGGGGTGTGAGAGGGGAGAGATGTGTGGATGGGGCGTGAAAGGGGAGAGGTGTGTGGCTGGGGCGTGAGAGGGGAGAGATGTGTGGGTGGGGCGTGAGAGGGGAGAGGTGTGGGTGGGGCGTGAGTGGAGAGAGGTGTATCAAAGGGGCGGGAGGGAGAGATGTGGGTGATGTGAGAGGGGAGAGGTGTGGGTGGGGCGAGAGGGAGAGGTGTGGTTGGGGCGTGAGAGGGAGAGGTGGGAGGCGTGAGAGGGGAGAGGTGTGTGGGTGGAGCGTGAGAGGGGAGAAGTGTGTGGGGCGTGAGAAGGAGAGGGGTGGGCGTGAGAGGGGAGAGGTGTATCAAAGGGGGAGAGGTGTGTGGGTGTGGCGTGAGAGGGGAGAGGTGTATCAAAGGGGCGTGAGAGGGGAGAGATGTGTGGGTGTGGCGTGAGAGGAGAGAGGTGTTTGGGTGGGACGTGAGAGGGGAGAGATGTGTGGGTGGGGCGTGAGAGGAGAGAGGTGTTTGGGTGGGACGTGAGAGGGGAGAGGTGTATCAAAGGGGCGTGAGAGGGGAGAAGTGTGTGGGTGGGGCGTGAGAGGGGAGAGGTGCATCAAAGGGGCGTGAGAGGGGAGAGGTGTGGGTGGCGTGAGAGTGGAGAGGTGTATCTAAGGGGCGTGAGATGGGACAGATGTGTGGTTGGGGCGTGAGAGGGGAGAGGTGTATCAAAGGGGCGTGAGAGGGGAGAGGTGGTGGGGCCTGAGACGGGAGAGATTTGTGGGGGCGTGAGAGGGAGAGGTGTATCAAAGGGCGTGAGGGGTGAGGTGTGTTGGTGGGGCCTGAGACGGGAGAGATGTGTGGGACGGGCGTGAGAGGGGAGAGGTGTATCAAAGGGGCGTGAGAGGGGAGAGGTGTTTCAGTGGGGCGTGAGAGGGGAGAGATGTGTGGGTGGGGCCTGAGAGGGAGAGGTATCAAAGGGGCGTGAGAGGGGAGAGGTGTGGGTGGGGTGAGAGGGAGATGTGGGTGGGTCGTGAGAGGGGAGAGGTGTTTGTGTGGGGCGTGAGAGGGGAGAGTTTTTTGGGTGGGGCGTGAGAGGGGAGAGGTGTGGGTGGGTGAGAGGGAAGAGGTGTATCAAAGGGGCGTGAGAGGGGAGAGATGTGTGGGTGGGGCGTGAGAGGAGAGAGGTGTGTGGGTGGGGCGTGAGAGGGGAGAGGTGTATCAAAGGAGCGTGGGAGGGGAGAGGTGTTCGGGTGGGGCGTGAGAGGGGAGAGGTGTGAGGGGCCGTGAGAGGGAGAGGTGGGTGGGGCGTGAGAGGGGAGAGGTGTATCAAAGGAGCGTGGGAGGGGAGAGGTGTGCGGGTGGGGCGTGAGAGGGGAGAGGTGTGTGTGGGGCGGGGGAGAGGGGCGGGGGGGGTGGGTGGGGCGTGAGAGGGAAGAGGTGTATCAAAGGAGCTTGGGAGGGGAGAGGTGTGCGGGTGGGGCGTGAGAGGGGAGAGGTGTGTGAGAGGGGCGTGAGAGGGAAGAGGTGTGGGTGTGGCGTTAGAGGGGAGAGGTGTGGGTGAGAGGAGAGGTGTGTAGGTGGGGCGTGAGAGGGGATAGGTGTATCAATGGGGCGTGAGAGGGGAGAGATGTGTGGGTGGAGCGTGAGAGGGGAGAGGTGTGTGGGTGGGGCGTGAGAGGGGAGAGGTGTATCAAAGGGGCGTGAGAGGTGAGAGATGTGTGGGTGGGGTGTTAGAGGGGAGAGGTGTATCAAAGGGGCGTGAGACGGGAGAGGTGTGTGGGTGGGGCGTGAGAGGGGAGAGGTGTATCAAAGGGGCGTGAGAGGGGAGAGGTGTGGGTGGGGCGTGAGAGGGGAGAGGTGTATCAATGGGGCGTGAGAGGGGAGAGATGTGGGTGGGGCGTGAGAGGGGAGAGGTGTGGGTGGGACGTGAGAGGGAGAGGTGTGTAAGTGGGGCGTGAGAGGGAGAGGTATCAAAGGGGCGTGAGAGGGAGAGGTGGGTGGGGCGTGAGAGGGGAGAGGTGTATGAAAGGGGCGTCAGAGGGGAGAGATGTGGGTGGGGCGTGAGAGGGGAGAGATGTGTGGGTGGGACGTGAGAGGGGAGAGGTGTATCAAAGGGGCGTGAGAGGGGAGAGGTGTGTGGGTGGGGCGTGAGGGTGGAGAGGTGTATCAAAGGGGCGTGAGAGGGGAGAGCTGTGTGGGTGGGGCGTGAGAGGGGAGATTGGTATCAAAGGGGCGTGAGAGGGGAGAGGTGTGACGATGGTGCGTGAGAGGGGAGAGATGTGTGGGTGGGGTGTGAGAGGGGAGAGGTGTGTGTCTGGGGCGTGAGAGGAGAGAGGTGTGGGTGGGGCGTGAGAGGGGAGAGGTGGGTGGGGCATGAGAGGGAGAGGTATCAAAGGGGCGTAGGAGGGGAGAGATGTGTGGGTGGGACGTGAGAGGGGAGAGGTGTATCATAGGGGCGTGAGAGAGGAGACGTGTGGTTGGGGCGTGAGAGGTGTGGGTGGCGCGAGAGGGAGAGGTGTGGGGTGGCGCGTAAGAGGGGAGAGGTGTGGGTGGAGCGTGAGAGGAGAGAGGTGTGTGGCGTGAGAGGGGAGAGGTGTGTGGGTGGGGCATGATAGGGGAGAGGTGTGTGGGTGGGGCGTGAGAGGGGAGAGGTGTATCAAAGGGGCGTGAGAGGGGAGAGATGTGTGGGTTGGCGTGAGAGGAGAGAGGTGTGTGGGTGGGACGTGAGAGGGGAGAGGTGTATCAAAGGGGCGTGAGAGAGGAGAAGTGTGTGGGAGGGCCGTCAGAGGGGAGAGGTGTATCAAAGGGGCGTGAGAGGGGAGAGGTGTGTGGGTGGGGCGTGAAAGGGGAGAGGTGTATCAAAGGGGCGTGAGAGTGGAGAGGGTGGGGTCGAGAGGGGAGAGATGTGTGGGTGGGACGTAAGAGGGGAGAGGTGTATCAAAGGGGCGTGAGAAGGGAGAGGTGTGTGGGTGGGGCGTGAGAGGGGAGAGGTGTGTGGGTGGGGCGTGAGAGGAGGTGTATCAAAGGGTCGTGAGAGGGGAGAGGTGTGTGGGTGATGCGTGAGAGGGGAGAGGTGTATTAAAGGGGCGTGAGATGAGTGGTGGGTGGGTGGGGTGTGAGAGGGGAGAGATGTGGGGTGGGTGAAAGGGGAGAGGTGTGGGTGGGGCGTGAGAGGGGAGAGATGTGTGGGTTGGACGTAAGAGGGGAGAGGTGGGGGTGGGAGGGAGATGTGTGGGTGGGGCGTGAGAGGGGAGAGGTGTGTGGGTGGGGCGTGAGAAGGGAGAGGTGTGTGGTTGGGGCGTGAGAGGGGAGAGGTGTGGGAGGCGCGTGAGAGGGGAGAGGTGTGGGTGGAGCGTGAGAGGGAGAGGTGTGGGTGGGGCGTGAGAGGGGAGAGGTGTGGGTGGGGCGTGAGAGGGAGAGATGTGGGTGGGGCGTGAGGGGAGAGGTATCAAAGGGGCGTGAGAGGGGAGAGATGTGGGTGGGGCGTGAGAGGGTGAGAGGGGAGAGGTGTATCAAAGGGCGTGAGAGGGAGAGAGGTGTGGTGGGGCGTGAGAGGGAGAGGTGTATCAAAGGGCGTGAGTGGGGAGAGGTTATGTGGTGGGGCGTGAGAGAGAAGAGATGTGTGAGTGGGGCGTGAGAGGGGAGAGGTGTATCAAAGGGGCGTGAGAGGGGAGAGATGTGTGGGTGGGGCGTGAGAGGGGAGAGGTGTATCAAAGGGGCGTGAGAGGGGAGAGGTGTATCAAAGGGGCGTGAGAGGGGAGAGATGTGTGGGTGGGGCATGAGAGGGGAGAGGTGTATCAAAGGGGCGTGAGAGGGGAGAGATGTGTGGGTGGGGCGTGAGATTGGAGAGGTGAGGGTGAGGGTGAGGGTGAGGGTGTGGGTGAGGAGTGAGAGAGATGTGTGAGTGGGGCGTGAGAGGGGAGAGGTGTATCAAAGGGGCGTGGGAGGGGAGAGGGTAGTAATAATAATAATAATAATAATAATAATAATAATGACAATAATAGCACTCACCCAAGCCTTGACGTAGATGCTATAATTCTTTATCTCTTTGTTCTTCCTGTTCTTGCGATAACAAACTTGGTGATAACATGGACTTGATCAATCTTACCATATATAATTATATAGCCGCAGACACATCTACGCACGCACGCACGCGCACACAAATTTCAAGGCCTTTTCTCACCTTCTTCTCGTGCACTTTCCTAACTCTCTCCATCACCACGTCCAGCACCACTTGGTCACCGGCACCTTCCCTGCACCGTCACGCTCCGGCAAACACGTAATTCGAGGTAAATTGAAAAATCCACCCTTGGCACTCACTCCCGCCATTCCCTTCACTTTTATCTTATTTCCAGCCTTATATACGCTTTTCCACACGCTAGGATTGGCACCATAAGATCACCGGCACTTTCCCTGCACCGTGACGCTCCGGGAAACACGTAATTCGAGGTAAATTGAAAAATCCACCATTGGCACTCACTCCCGCCATTCCCCCCTTCACTTTTCTCTTATTTCCAGCCTTATATACGCTTTTCCACACGCTAGGATTGCCACTATAAGATCACTGGCACCTTTGCTTTCCTTTCCTCGCACTCGGCACTTTGGGATACACGTAAATCGCACGAAAACACGAAAAATAACGTTGGCACATCGGGTTAAGATCTTCCCTTCCCCCGCCATCTTCCCTTCCTCCCCACAATTTTCAAGCCTTTACCTCCTTTTCTAAGCCTTCCCGCGGAAAAGGAATGGCACCCAAGTAATCTCTGGCACTTGTTATACTTGCTGTGGCGCCATGGCTCGCTGGCACCGCGTATTTACAGTAAAATGAACAAAAATGATTCGCGGGATCACACCGTCACGAGCAACGGGACGCCAAGCCGGGAACTGCCGAGCCGAGCCGAGCCGAGTCGAAGGTTCTTCTTCTTCTTCTTCTTCTTCTTCTAATTCTCTCTCCTCCTTCTCCTTTTTCCTACTGTTACTATAATTCTTGCTTCTACTTACTATTTTCTCCTCCTCATTCTTCTTCTTCGCTGTTCATTTTTTTTTCCTCCTCTTCTATCTTATTTTCCTCCTCCTCCTCCTCCTCCTCCTCCTCCTCCTCCTTCTCCTTCTTCTTCTTCGCTGTTTTTCATCTTTTTCTCCTTCTCTTCTCATTCGTCTTCTTCGCTGTTCATCTTTTTCTCTCCTCTTCCTTTATCTTCTTTTCCTCCTCCTCCTCCTCCTCCTCCTTCTCTTTCTTCTTCTTCTTCTTCATCTCCTTCTTATTAGCTGTTCTTCAGTTTGTTATCCTTCTAATTCTCATTCGTCTTCTTATCTGTTCATCTCTTTTCTCCTTCTTTATCTTGTCCTCCTCATCCTCCTCCTTCTCCTTCTTCTTCTTCATCATCATCTTCGCTGTTCTTCATTTTTCTTTCTCCTTCTCATTCGTCTTCTCTGTTCATCTTTTTTCTCCTCCTCCTTTATCTTCTTTTCCTCCTCCTCCTCCTCCTCCTCCTCCTCCTTTGCCCCAAAATTCTTATATTCATCAGGATCATAAAAGTACAAGGAGGAAAAACGTAAAAAAATATATATGCTGTGACTTTTCAAGCTTTCTTTCACCTCACTACGGCAACAATATTATTACCACTGTTATTATCATTATTTTTACTGTTATTGTTATTGTTATTAAGATTCGTCAAGGGAAAAGACGAGAGAAACATACATGGCCAACGTGAACAGATCGAGTCCCAATGGTAAGAAAGTGATGACATTCCTCTTAAAAATGGTCGAGGTAAACACTTAACTCTCTCTCTCTCTCTCTCTCTCTCTCTCTCTCTCTCTCTCTCTCTCTCTCTCTCCGTGAAGGAAAACAAGGGAAAGAAGAAAAGCAAGAAAGGAGAATAGAATATAGAGAGAGAGAGAGAGAGAGAGAGAGAGAGAGAGAGAGAGAGAGAGAGAGAGAGAGAGAGAGAGAGAGAGAGAGAGAGAGATGAAGGAAGAGACAGGAAATAAATATATAAATAACGAGAGAGGGAAAGGAAGAACTGGAATAAAGAGAGAGAGAGAGAGAGAGAGAGAGAGAGAGAGAGAGAGAGAGAGAGAGAGAGAGAGAGAGAGAAAGCAACGGACAGCTGTATTGGGGTTAAGAAGGGCACCCCTCCCAGGTCAAGAGGAGGCGCCTCCTTCCCTTCCGTTCCCATCCCGTCCCTCCCATTCCTCTCCTTTCCTTACCTTTTTTCCTTTCCTTTCCCTTCCCAACCCTTCCCTTCCCTACCCCTCTCTTCCATTCCTTTCCTTTCCCTACCCTTTTTTTCCCGATCCCATCCCTTTCCTTCCCTTCCCTTCCTTTCTCATCCCTTCCCTTCCATTCCGTTTCCTTTCCCTTCCTTCCTATATCATCCCATCTGTTCCCTTCCCTTCCCAACCTTATACCTTGCCTTCCTACCCCTGCCCTCCCTTGCCCGTCCCGACCCGGTTATTCCCTTCCCTTTCCTTCCTCTCCCATCCCTGCCTTTCCTTTTCCTCCCCTTCTCATCACTCCCCTTCCCTACCCTTCCCATCCGTTCCCTACCCCTCACGTCCCTTCCCTTCCCTTCCCTTCTCAACCTATCCCAACTCATAAATACCTTCCCTTTCCATTGCTTCCCTTCCCTTCCCTTCCCATCCCTTCCCTTCTCATCCCATTCCTTACTTCCTCTCCCATCCCATTCATACCCTTCTCTTCCCAATCCTTCCTTTCTCAATCTTTCCCTACCATTCCCTTCCTAACCCTTCATTTTCGTTTCATTCTCTTCCCTTCCTCTCTCTCTCTCTCTCTCTCTCTCTCTCTCTCTGTACCCGACAAACCGTTACACTCTAGCGGCCTAGCCAATGTCATGAACACACTCACACTTTTGTCTCTATTTATAGCTCTCCCAAACCACCCCCCTTCCCCTTCCCCCCCTCTAGTGTAGCCTATTTAATAAGTAGGGGAGAGCGGTGATGATTCGGACAGTGGGATGGTCCGGCCATAGCACTTATTGTAAAGTGTATGGGACTGAGTGCCGCGAGATTTTGTGTGAATGTGCAAAACTTTGATGCCTTGGCCCACAAAGGGACAGCCACGCCCTCAGAGCTGTTATTTTCGATGCAAGTCCTACTTTATGTTTTTTTGCATCTCATATGTAATATTGTCAGGGTGTATCGTAAGCTCTCGCTTAAAAAACGTGCCAATTAGCGAGATGTAAATTATTTCGGTGACGCAGCGATGCCCGGCGAAGGTGTTGCCGTGTATCACCCGTGAAGCCTCGTGCTGGAAAAGGACGTGACCACACATTTGCTTTTTATAGAGTCGTGATGATTCGGACGGTGGATTTTTTCATGATTTTTATTAAATTTATATCAATTTAAACATTATAGGTGTTGCAACGATTATAAAAAGGTTAATTTGGTTGATTTATATTCAGGTATTATGCTTGTGAAAAGAGAAGGAAGACATAATACCAAAATTTTTGAGATATTTCTTGTAGCTCTTTTATTTTTTCCCCTCTAAATATTGAGAGGATACTTTTGTCCTTATACAAATGTTTTGTAGAAGATATAATCTTGTTTATTAGCCAATCAAGCTTAAGTTATATTAATATTATGGCGAGTATTGTGAGTGTCCGTACCGTCCCACCTCCCTGGCCGAGCCATCACCGCGGGTGGGGATGGCTCGGGCGATTTAGAGACTTGTCTCTCGTCGCCTACATCTGAAAACTGGAAATAGCTACGAGCGTCATATTAGCAGCTTAAAGAGCTAAATGATGGAGGAACATTTTGAGATCCACAAAATTACACTACTTCTTAAACTTCTTCTAAAAATATTTTTCTAAAAAGAGAAAGGGAGAGAAAGAAAGGAAGAAAAGGAAACATAATGGAGGAGATAAAAGAAGAGAAAAAGAGAGAAAGGAAGAAGAGAAAAGATACGAAGGGAAGAATTAAAGAGGAGAGAAAGGATAAGAAAGGAAGGAAGCGAAACATAAAGAGAGAAGGAGAGGAAAGAGAAACGGAAAAGACGGAGAGAAAAGAGAAAAACGATGCCATAATTAAGGTCTGATTATATTCCCTTTATATTTAAACTAACTTAATATTCCTTGATTCAACCTTAAAAGTCAGAATAAAAGATAATTAAGAGAAAAAAAATACATATAAAAATGAACCGCTAGAACGAAGAGAGGGATAGGAACGGAGCCTCCAAAAGAAGAGAAAGGAAGGAAGAAGAAGGCAGAGAGAAAGAAGAAAGAGAAAAGAGAAAGAGAAAAAGGAAGAGGAAAGAAGAAAAAAAATAGAACCGCTAGAACGAAGAGAGAGATACGAACGGAGGAAAAAAAGAAAAGGGATGAAAAAAGAAAGAGCAAGGAAGATAAGGAGACAAAAGAGGAAGAGAAAAGGCAAAGAGAAAGAAAGAAAAGAGGAAGAGACAAGGGAAAAGAAAAAAAGGAGCCGCTAGAACGCGTCGACTCGGTTTGTTTACGTTTTGCCGCGGGGAGTTGCACGTGTGGGCGGCGTTCAAAAAGATTTACGTTTATTTCACGTTCCTGACCTCGGCCGCCTATAAAAGTAAGTAGGCCTATGGGAGAGACCTTGGGGCATCGGTAAGCTTATAGTTGGGCGGTCTAGTGGAGCGGTAGGCCTATAAATATGGGTGCTAGGTGAGGGTTAGGTAAAATTTTCTACTACGTACTCTCTTCCTTCCTCCTCCTCCTCCTCCTCTTCCTTTCTCTTCCCTCTTCCTGCAGACCTTAAATTTGAGTGTTAGGTCAAGTTTAGGGCTTATGCTATAGCTGCTACTACTACTATAGGTGCGCGTCGCCTCAGAGCTCATCTTTGTCACATCCTGCGTTGTAACAGGGCGGGCGTGACATCGGAGTTACCACAGTGTGCCTTCCCCAGGTCCTCGTTGCTCCAGGGCGTAGCTCCGTTACCCTGGGGGGCCTATGGGGGTACAGGCACCCATCGCTCCGGGACACCTTGCCTCAGTGCTCATCTCTGTCAAATTAAAGACTCAAGAGGTAAGCTTGTGACAGGTGAAGTTTGGGGTCTAGAGCATAGCTACTCATTGCCTTGGTGGTCATCTCTGTCACATTGGGTTACCACAGTGTGTTCCTTACCCAGGGGTCCTGAGGTACACCTATGGAAGGATGAACAGCTCAATACTAAGTTACATGAAGAGAGAAGGAAGGAAGTGAAAAAAAGGTTTAATATATAATCAGATGATTGAAACAGCATTCAATCAATAAGACTGACTCTGCAAAATATTTAGGAAAGCATGCACAGCCACCTCTGGCCAAGTTAATGCTTACAGCATGGATTATTTTTAGTGCCTGAATGCAGTGCATTAACAAAGGACTTCCTAGAAATAGAAGGGGGTTGAGAGGGAGCAAAGTCCCCTGTTTGCTAGGGTTACGTAAAGTTAGGCTTGGTTAGTTTAAATATACTAGGCAGGCAGTGAGGGGTGGCAGGAATACACAGTGCAGGGCAGGGTGGCCCACTACGGGCCGGTGTTGTGACAATGCCTCCTGCAGAAATGAGTGGCTCTGGTGTCCACCATGCATGGGGCAATACACAGCAGAAAACATTAATATGCCTGGTTTTGTTCTGGTTTGTCCACTTTTTACCTCAATAAGCTTGGGTGTGATTCTAGAGATTTTGGATAATAAGTCGCTGGCGTCCAACGCTCACTGGGGGAACACACGCACAGCGGCAAAAAACATTAATTTGCCTGGTTTTGTTCTGGTTTGTCCACTTGTGATCTTGGTGAGCGCTGAGTATAATCAGTAAGCAAGTTTTACATCTCCGCCTGTAGCGCCGGTAGGCTTTCTTCATGGGCCTGGATGGTGGTTGGCTCAAGCCTGTCATGGCGCAGGCAATTTTTATAGTGGCGCCAGTTATGCTTGGCTCATGCTGCCCCCCGGAACTCACTCTTGATTCACTGGGCGGTTTCTTCTTGAGTCTGGATTGATGGGTGGCCTTCTGAAAAGCATATGGGTAGTCTGTGGCCACTTGGCGGTTAGGCTATGTAAGGTTAGGTAGGAAGTATTACAGGTAATGTTGAGCAGAATCACAATGAAAGTATTTTCCAGAATGGCCCGTGGTTAGTTTCCAAGTTACAGCCGAGTGTCTTCACTCAGGAACCACACACCTGCAGAGACTTCAGGAATATGTGGCCCGGCGGTGTGTTTAGGCAGGAAGGCAAGGCAGACAGACTGGTTACATTGATAGCACTGTGTCTCCTGATGCAGGCAATGCTATTTTGTTCCTGGTGGCTCCCCTGTCTCTCTGTTGGCACCTTTTGTTCTTACTTACACTAAATATAAAGTAATAAAGAAGAAAGAAAAGCAAATGTGGTAAATGTATAGTTTAGTTCTGCTGCCTCAAAATATCACCATGATGTGAGAAGGCACACAAAACTAACTTAATAAAGTAATGGTAAATAAATGACAATAATAATTGATAAATAAATAATTGCTAATGAGTTAAATCTTAGTTATGTCATAAGTGCCATGCCATTTATTATTATCATTATTATTATTATTATCATCATCATTATCATTATTATTATTATTATTATTATTATTATTATTATTATTAATATCATTATTATTGTTATCATTATTATTATCATTATTGAAGGAAAGAATATAAGGTTCTAGTCTTTGGTAACTGTTGCTACTACTCCTACTACTACTACTGTTATTAACTAACCTAAAGTAACCTTGATAGTTTTGTTTTCTCCCTTGAAACAGTGATTGCCCCAAAATAATCATAAAGAAAAAAAGGAAAAAGAAAAGTCAGTCCAGGTATATAAATGTGTAGCATAGTTCAGCCACCTCAGAAAGCCACAACAAAACTAACCTAACCTAACCTGGATAGTTTCGTTCTCTCTCTCTCCTGAATCTCTGAGAAGTTGTGCGTCAGTAAAGCAGCCTTGCAAGCCTCCCTGCCTCATGTAACTGCCATGATGGGAAGGTTCACAAAACTAACGTAACCTTACCTGGATACATTTTCTCTCTCCGTCTCTTTAAACTCAGAATTTTGGTGTCAGTAACACAGCTTTCCTGCCTCATGTAACTCATAACACTGCCATGGTGGGAAGGTTCACAAAACTAACGTAACCTTACCTGGATACATTTTCTCTCTCCGTCTCTTTAAACTCAGAATCTTGGCATCAGTAACACAGCTTTCCTGCCTCCTGTAATGCATAACACTGCCATGGTGGGAAGGTTCACAAAACTAACTTGACCCAACCTGGATACTTTTTCTCTCTGTCTCTTTAAACTCAGAATCTTGGCATCAGTAACACAGCTTTCCTGCCTCCTGTAACTCATAACACCGCCATGGTGGGAAGGTTCACAAAACTAATGTTACCTAACCTGGATAAGTTTTGTTTTCCTTCTCTCTGGAAAATAAACAATTGAAATATACCTAAACAGAAATAAAGAAAGATGGCAGTGTGACCCTTCTGGTGTACCATGAACCTATAGGAAAGTATTATCATTATAACTCTGTGCCCTGTGTCCCCAGCTGTGTGAAGAAGCTGAGCAGCGTCTCCCTGGCCTGGGCGTGGAGTGAGCTGGTCCCCTCATCACCAGCACCATAGACCAGGGATGAGGTGCTCCTGGCCCTCCGGCACACCCTCCCAAGGACCAGAGGATGTCCGACTGCTGGTGGTGGGACCTGACCTCTCATCTCTGGGTCATTGTAGTGCTCAAACTTGCTCTTGGTCTGTGGCCTGACCCTTGCATCCCTCTGGGTCATTGTAGTGCTCCAAACTTGCTCTTTTTCTGTGGCCTGACCCTTGCATCCCTCTCTCTGGGTCATTGTAGTCCAAACTTGCTCTTTTTCTGTGGCCTGACCCTTGCATCTCTCTGGGTCATTGTAGTGCTCAAACTTGCTCTTTTTCTGTGGCCTGACCCTGCATTTCTCTGGGTCATTGTAGTGCTCCAAACTTGCTCTTTTCTGTGGCCAGACCCCTGCATCTCTCTGGGTCATTGTAGTGCTCCAAACTTGTTCTATTTCTGTGGCCTGACCCCTGCATTTCTCTGGGTCATTGCAGTGCTCCAAACTTGCTCTTTTCTGTGGCCTGACCCGTGCATCTCTCTGGGTCATTGTAGTGCTCCAAACTTGCTCTTTTTCTGTGGCCTGACCCCTGCATCTCTCTGGGTCATTGTAGTGCTCCAAACTTGCTCTTTTTCTGTGGCCTGACCCCTGCATCTCTCTGGGTCATGGTAGTGCTCCACACTTGCTCTGTTTCTGTGGCCTGACCGCTGCATCTCTGGGTCATTGTAGTGCTCCACACTAGCTCTTTTTCGGTGGCCTGACCCCTGCATCTCTCTCGGTAATTGTAGTGCTCCAAACTTGCTCTTTTTCTGTGGCCTGACCCCTGCATCTCTCTGGGTCATCGTGGGTCATTTCAATTTCAATTGCATCTTTTTCTTCATGGTTCTATTTATTCTCTGTCTCTCTCTCTCTCTCTCTCTCTCTCTCTCTCTCTCTTTTCCCCTTAAAAACAAGCTTGACCAACACTTCCTTCACCTCAGTATCACTAAAGTAGAAATGCAAAGTCTTGGTGCCATTTGATTAATATAATTTCACTGAGGGCAGGTTTAAGGGCAGACCGCCCAGTGTGGACCATAAGGTGTGTGTGTGTGGTTTGAATATCTGTGTAAATCTCTCTCTCCCTGAGATCAGCAGCAGCAGCAGGCAAGGTCAAGGAGGGTAAGGTCAAGGACTTCTGCCAAAATGTGTGACCCCAGCATGCAGTAAACTGTGATAAGGAACAATGTTTTGCCCTGTGTGTGTGTGTGTGTGTGTGTGTGTGTGCAATATGCCTACATGTTACCTATGGTCAATTTTTTAGGTCACTCCACACTCCTATCAAGGCCGTGCTGGACAGGTTCAGTGACGACTCAGACACGTCAAATATCTTCCCTCAGAGGCACTGACAGGTACGCCAACACACTTTGTATGTCTTAGGAAGCAGGCTCACCATTCCTTGTATACAGAATATTACTAGTATTATTGTGCTACTACTACTACTACTAATAATAATAATAATAATATTGCTGGTTTTGTTATAAGAGATATACTATTACAGTTAGCCTTATAACTTCCTGGACCTCTACTCATTTCACTATATTAACTGCTTTTTACATTGATTAACTTATTTTCTGCTCTCTGTGCTGCTCCCAGGCATTCTTATGCTGCTGCTGCTCAGTGGGATTCCGTTTACAATTCTAATTCTCTGGTTCTGTGTGTTGTGTGTGTTCTTGTATAGAGTCTCCTAAGGTTATTTGAGTCTCCCTTCACTTGCCCTCAGTAACCTTACACTCTGCCATAACCTCTGATACTCGTCAATGGGATTCTGTTTACAATTCTAATTCTCTGGTTCTGTGTGTTGTGTGTGTCCTTGTATAGAGTTTCCTAAGGTTACTTGAGTCTCCCTTCACTTGCCCTCAGTAACCTTACACTCTGCCATAACCTCTACTACTACTACTACTACTACTACTACTACTACTACTACTACCACCACTCCGCAGGCTTCTACAGTGGTAGGGCTGAAACGACACATCCTGGCGGGGGGCACCTTTGACAGCCCAGGACACACCTCCGCCCCCGCCAGCAACCTCATCACCCGACTGCTAGTTCAGGACCCAGCGCAGTGGTCCAACTCAGAAGAGATTGCTGCCACGAGTACCTGGCTAGTGCCCCCCCTCTTATGTACTAGCCCTGACCTTCAGCGACGACCCCGACCCCATGGAGGTAAGTTTAGGGAGGAAGGGAGGGAGGAATGGAAAGGGAAAGGAAGGAAGCATTTGTGTGTGTGTATTTACCTAGTTTACCTAAAGTTGTGATTTACAGGAACGGAGCTGTGCTGGTGCTGTCCTGCCTTTCCAACTACTTCAATCTAACGTGGCCATAAATGCGCTTATTGACTTAGCCTGCACCACTTCCCTCTCCAGGCCATTCCAGACCCCCACACATCTCTGCGGGAAGCTGTTCTTCTTGATGTCTCTTCTACACATTCCTTTTCTCAACAGTTTTCCATTTCCTCTTAAGTTTCTCTCTTCTCTTATCAAGAGGTCATCTCTATCAGATTTCTCTACACCATTCATCACCTTATACACTGCTATTAAATCTCCTCTTTCTCTTCTACTTTCCAGTGTAGGGAGGTTCAGCCTCAGCAATCTTTCTTCATAAGGCAGGCCGCTCAGACTAGGTGCCATTTTTGTTGCCGCTCTCTGTATCCTCTCCAGTTTTCTAACGTGTTTCTTAAGTGATGGCGACCAAGCCACTGATGCATATTCTAGTCTAGGGCGTATTAAGGTCACAGTCAATTTCCTTGCCATGTCCTCACCAAGGTATGTGAACGCTGCTCTGATGTTCCTCAGCAGGTTGTGTCTCAGCTGATATTTTACTCACATGTCTCTCTGGAGACAAGTTCTCTGTGATCATCACTCCAAGGTCTTTTTCTTCTGTCTTCCTGTCTAACTTATCCTTACCCAACTTATAATGTCCCTCTAGTTGCATTCCACTCTTTCCAAATTCAATAACACTGCACTTTTTGGTATTAAATTCCATTTTCCACTTCCTGCTCCACCCCCACACTGTGTCCAGGTCTCTCTGGAGCAGCAAGCAGTCCTCCTCTTTTTCCACTCTTCTCATTATCTTAGCGTCATCGGCAAACAGACTCATATAGCTACCCACTCCTTCTGTCATATCATTAACATATGCTGCAAACATAATTGGGGCCAACACAGAGCCTTGCAGAACTCCACTCATGACATTTTTCCAACTTGATTTCCTGTCTCTAATAGTTGTTCTCATCATCCTGGTCTTCAGAAAATCCTCCATCCACTTTAGAAGACCACCTCCTAATTTACCCACCGTCTCCAGCTTCCACATCAACCTCCTATGTGGCACCTTGTCAAAGGCCTTTTTCAAGTCCAGGTGGACAGCGTCAGCCCATCCATCTCTCCTGCACAACATCTGTCACCCTTGAATAGAAACACACCAAGTTTGTCAGGCATGATCTTCCTTTCCTAAATCAGAACTGTCTTTCTGTGATGATTTCATTTTCCTCTCGGTGCTTCGTCCATTTCCTTTTCACAGTTCTTTTGCATATTTTTGACACTACGCTCGTAAGGGAAGCTGGTCGATAATTAAGTGGGTCGTCTCTTCTTCCGCTCCTGTAGATGGGGACTGTGTCAGCTTTTTTCCAGTCCAGAGGGACTACACCCTCAGCCAATGATCTCTTTATAACTTTGTGTATTTTGTCCGCCAGTTGATTCCTACACGCCTTCAGCACCCAGTTGGAAACACTGTCAAGACCCTGTGACTTCCTCACATCTAGATTCTCCATTTCACTAGTTATCTCCTGCACTGCGATTTCTGTGTCACAGGCAGGGCCCTCTTGGGCCTAGCCCAGTTGGTACGTCAAACTCGCTTTCTCTTGTGAATACTTCTTGAAAGCTTTTGTTCATTTCTTCCGCTATCTCCAACTCGTCCTCATACACCTCGCCATTAACTTTCAATTTTGTTATTTCCTCACGCTGTTTTAGTTTCCCGTTTATAAATCTGTAAAATAGCTTCGGTTGGTCTGTGCATTTGTCTATTATATCCCTTTCAAAATTCAGTGTTTCCTCTCTGCATATTCTAATATAGTCATTTCTTTCTTGTTTATATAGTTCCCGGACATTCTGCCGTTTCACTCTGCTCCACCTTCTCCAGGCCTCCTCTTTCTTTCCCTTGCTTTTGCATCTCATGTTGAACCCGTCCTTCTTTCCCTGCAATTCTCTTTCACTTTTGGCACATACTTCTTAACCCTTCATTGCAAATCTCTAATAATATATTCCATTTTTCTTCCACTCTGCTTGCTTCTTGGAATCTAGACCAGTCTGTGCCTTCAAAATATTTCCCCAGTTCAGTGTAGTTAGTTTTACTAAAATTATGCCTTCCAGTTCTGTGTCTTTCCTTCCTTACTTCTCCTCTTTCTTGTTTTATCTCAAACTGAATCACCACATGACCACTTTTTCCAATTGATTGGTTATAGTCAATGTTTTCAATCACATTTACCTCATTTGTGAAGACTAAGTCCAGGCTGGATGGCTCGTCCTGTCCACTATACCTTGTGAAATCTGATGCCCACCGGGTCACTGTATTCTCCATCATCAGCTTTAGTAACACATTACCACGTGCTTCCCCTTGTTGTCCAGTCTTCCCAGCTTACTTCTTTACAATTAAAGTCTCCCATAATCATTAATTTGTTGCACGCTTTCACCATGTTGTCCAAACAGATTCTAGTATCTCCTAGCATGTTGTTATAGTCCTCCACTGACCATGATGAGGTCTTAGGTGGCACATACACAACTACATGTGTGTGTGTGTGTGTGTGTGTTTAATATATATATATATATATATATATATATATATATATATATATATATATATATATATATATGAATCTCTCTCTCTTGTGAATACTTCTTGAAAGCTTTGTTCATTTCTTCCGCCATCTCCAACTCGTCCTCATACACCTCGCCATTAACTTTCAATTTTGTTATTTCCTCACGCTGTTTTAGTTTCCGTTTATAAATCTGTAAAATAGCTGGTGGTCTGTGCATCTGTCTGTTATATCCCTTTCAAAATTCAATGTTTCCTCTCTGCATAATTCTAATATACCTCATTTCTTTCTTGTTTATATAGTTTCCAGACATTCTGCCGTTTCAATCTCTGCTCCACCTTCTCCAGGCCTCCTCTTTCTCTCTCCTTGCTTCTTTTGCATCTCATGTTGAACCTGTCCTTCTTTTCCCCTGCAATTCTCTTTTCACTTTTGGCACATACTTCTTAACCCCTTCTCATTGCAAATCTCTAATAATATATTCCATTTTTCTTCCACTCTGCTTGCTTCTTGGAATCTAGACCAGTCTGTGCCTTCAAAATATTTCCTCAGTTCAGTGTAGTTAGTTTTACTAAAATTATGCCTTCCAGTTCTGTTTCTTCCTTCTTCCTCTTTCTTTTTATCTCAAACTGAATCACCACATGACCACTTTTTTCCAATTGATAGGTTATAGTCAATGTTTTCAATCACATTTACTTCATTTGTGAAGACTAAGTCCAGGCTGGATGGCTCGTGTCCACTATACCTTGTGAAATCTGATGCTCTCTGTCACTGTATTCTCCATCATCAGCTTTAGTAACACATTACCCCGTGCTTCCCCTTCTGTCCAGTCTTCCCAGCTTACTTCTTCACAATTAAAGTCTCCCATAATCATTAATTTGTTCACGCTTTCACCATGTTGTCCAACAGATTCTAGTATTTTTCTTCCACTAGCTTGTGTTGTTATAGTCCTCCACTGACCATGATGAGGTCTTAGTTCAACATACACAACTTCAGTGTGTGTGTGTGTGTGTGTGTTTTTATTATATATATATATATATATATATATATATATATATATATATATATATATATATATATATATATATATATATATATATATAATGTTTTCAATATATATTTACTCTTCATTTGTCTCTCCAGGGGCTGTCCTGTTTTTGGATGCCCACTTGGTCATATATTTCCAAAGAGCCCAGGTTCGATTCCCCGGAGTGGAAACATTTATCATTTTTTTTCACGTGTCCACCCAGCAGTGAATGTGGTATTAATTTGTGTTCTATCTCACATCTGTTCTGTGTTATAATCTCTTCCCTCCTGTCTTCACACACATACATGTTGTGCCCAATAAACAAAACTTTCCATATATATATATATATCTCTCTCTCTCTCTCTCTCTCTCTCTCTCTCTCTCTCTCCAGGGGCTTGAGAGTGGTTAGTACACTTGGTTCACAACCAAAGAGAGTGTTTCTGCGGAGTGGTTTGGCGGTTTTCCGATACCCTACGTGTCCACCCAGCAGTGAATGGGTACCAGAGTGTTAATTGGGTGTGTTGTTGTATCTCCTGGTCTGTTTTCTATAATTTTCCTGTTTCCGGCATATGTTCTATGTTGTGGGAATAAACAATTTTCAGAGTGTTCTTGTGAGGTGTTGTTGTGTTTCTGGTGTTTTTGTGTGTGATTTGGCTGTTTCAGAGTGTTCTACGTGGGTTTCAGAGTGTTTGTGAAGTGTGTTGTGTGTTTCGGTGTTTTGTGTGTGATTTGGCTGTTTCTGAGTGTTCTATGTGGGTTTCAGAGTGTTTTGAGTGTGTTGTTGTGTTTCCGGTGTTTTTGCGTGTGATTTGGCTGTTTCTGAGTGTTCTATGTGGGTTTCAGAGTGTTTTGAGTGTGTTGTTGGTTTCCAGTGTTTTTGTGTGTGATTTGGCTGTTTCTGAGTGTTCTATGTGGGTTTCAGAGTGTTTTGAGTGTGTTGTTGTGTTTCCAGTGTTTTGCGTGATTTGGCTGTTTCTGAGTGTTCTATGTGGGTTTCAGAGTGTTTTGAGTGTGTTGTTGTGTTTCCGGTGTTTTTGTGTGATTTGGTTTGTTTCTGAGTGTTCTATGTGGGTTTCAGAGTGTTTCTGAGTGTGTTGCTGTGTTTCTGGTGTTTTGCGTGTGTGATTTGGCTGTTCCTGAGTGTTCTACGTGGGTTTTAGAGTGTTTCTGGTGGTTTTGCATGATTTGGCTGTTTCTGAGTGTTCTATGTGGGTTTCAGAGTGTTTTAAGTGTGTTGTTGTGTTTGGTGTTTTATGTGATTTGGCTGTTTCGAGTGTTCTATGTGGGTTTCAGAGTGTTTCAAGTGTTGTTGTGTTTTGGTGTTTTTGTGTGATATGGGTAGTCGGGTGTTCTTGCATGAGTTTGTCGTGTGTTTCTCGAGTGTTTTTTTTCCCTTTGCGTTGTGCTTGCAGACACCCTTTGAATTCCCTGAGGAGTCGATCTGCTCCTCCTCACTACACCTCTCTAAATCCTCTAAGGATTAACCCTTCCCCCCTTCCCTCACCTCACTAAGCCCCCCACCCTCGCTCACCTCACCTCTCTGCTCCTCCTCACCACCAAATCCCTAGAGGATTAGCCTTCCTGCCCTCCCAAAATGTCAGGTCCGTTCTGGTGGGGCGCAGGGAATTTCCCTGATTAGGCGTTGTCAGATGTACTAGCAGCAATTATTGTCTTATTGAACTACTTCTAAATGACTTCATAATAATGTATTTATAAAATTATAATAAGGATGTATAGAGGAAAGCTCTGAATATTGTTCTAGTGGAATGATAACAATGACTTTATATAAATACCACAAACTGTGGCAGCTCTGTTCTCCAATGGCACTGAGGCTGGGTCAAGGTACAGTGACCGCGCTAATCCACCAGAAACAGTCAATTCTCATGATAACCCGACACACACACACACACACACACACACACACACACAGAAAACACACACACACACACACACACAAACACACACACACACACAAACACACAAATACACACACAAACACACACACACACACACACACACAAACACACACACACACACACACACACACACACACACACACACACACACACACACACACACACACACACACACACAAACACACAAATGCACACAGGTCAATTCTCATGATACAAACACGACACACACACACACACAAACACACACACACACACACACAACAAAACACACACACACACACACACACAAGTGCTCACACACACACACACACAAACACACACAAATACACACACAAACACACACACACACACACACACACACACAAACACACACACACACACACACACACACACACACACACACACACACACACACACACAAACACACACACACACACACACACACAAACACACAAATACACACACAAACACACACACACACACACACACACACACACACACACACACACACACACACACACACACAAGCCACACACACAAACACACACACACACACACACACAGACCCCACACACTCACACACACAGAGAGAGAGAGTGGATGTCTCAGCAAGAAAAACAATAATGTCAGGATTCTATTTCTGAGGTGTGACAAGCACACACACACACATGAGAGAGAGAGAGATGGATCTCAAGAAAAACATATAATGTCAGAGTTCTGTTCACCAAGATTGACAGGCACACACACACTGGAGAGGGGGGGGGGGGGGCAGGCAGGCAGGCAGGAGCAGAGCGACGAGCGAGCAAACGAGCGAGAGATGGCACCTAAAGTGCAGTACTTGTAGCTTCTCAGCTCACTTTTACAGGGCGTTCTGCTATCTGTCGACTGTCTCTCAGGCAGCATCTTGAGACAAAGACTGCAGGGAGCAGGAAGAGAGGAAGATGGAAGCAGGCCAGAATAAAATAATAGAGCTTTTCTCTCACAGGCAGCATCTCGAGACCAGACTGCAGGAGCAGGAAGAGAAAGGCCGACAAGCCAGGGCAAATAATGAGCTTTCTCTCCTGATAGCATCTCAGATGAGCCAGGAGCAGAAGAAGATGGAAGCAGGTCAGAATAAAATAATGAGAGCTTTCTCGCACTGTTTCCTCCTTGCAGGAATTCATCAGGCTAACGTTGCTGTAAGGTACCCAAACGCCCTTCTCCAACCGCCCCTTTGCCCTCAGCGGTACCGTCGACACCAGCCTTGGACAACACCACGCAACGGGAGGATGCCGTGCTTTCGGCACCGACCATGATGGCTTCACCGTCGTGAATGGAGGCCAAGCCAGCCAGACAAGCGATTTATCTCTGTTCATTGCTGCTTCAACAGGTTTGCCATTCTGGAGGAGGAGGACGAGCAGGCGAGCACCTTCCTGGTGGGTGATTCCATGATTCGCCAGCAGGTCCTGGTTGAGTTCTGCAGGCAGAGTTCCTCGTCGAAGACAGAACCATTGCTATCCTGGTCACTGGGATCGACGACACTGCTGCACTCTTGAGAATCTCCCCGGGCTACTAATGATTCACTGTTTGTTATCCACACACAGGTACGGAACGACGTCACCACGACCCGGTCTGAGGAACTCCTGGAGGAGTACCGTAGGATCATCCAGCAGTATAAGTCTAAATACCTAACATTTTGATTTCAGGAGTTCTACCACGGACGTGGGCGGAGACGACTTCTTCAGTGGGGCCTTCAGCCTAAACAACCGCTTACAGACTCTTTGCAGAGGCGACATGGGTTCTTCAACGCCTGGGACAATTTCTATGGACAAAGTGAGCTCTTCCCACAGGGACGGATTACACCTGTCTCCCATCAGGCAGCCAGATTCAGAAGGCTCCTCAACGACATGATGCAGTACGTGACACCCGATCAAAAAACGACCCTCAGCCACGTCCCTCCACCCCGCCCGTGTAAATAGACGCCATTCATCGCAACAAACCCGTAACCGTGATCCCGCAAGTACCTCCACCTCTATTACCAGGCCTCTAGATAACTTAGAAATTGTTAGTTTCAATGCGCGTAGCCTAAGAAACAAATTTGATGAACTAAGATGTCTTGCTCTGACACAATATTTTGACATAATTGCTATAACTGAAACATTTATCGACACCACAGATATTGATTTAAGTTCCGAATACAACATAGATGGCTACAGACTCTTCAACAAAGATCGTGTAAACCGTAGAGGCGGCGGCGTCGCCCTTTATGTCAAAAGCTATTTGCAACCCACTGACAAAACACCAAGAGACAGTAACGTTGAACATTTGTGCGTGCGAGTAAACATTGCAAAAGTTAATTTAAATATATCTGTCACTTACAGGCCTCCCGGGCAATCACTCGATGACGACCTTGAAATGTACAGCGTCTTAAGGCAGTCAATTAATAACAGCGACTCACTGATATTAGGAGACTTTAACCTCCCCCATATCGACTGGGCGACGCACCAGCATCAGGTACAGAGAGCAAGTCTCACATAGAATGATCGAATTTCTTGAAGAAAGATTATCTAAAGCCAAATGGTTTCTGAACCAGCGACAAAATAATATATACTTGACCTTATAACGACCCAAGATAACCTAGTCAGTACTGTCAGGTACAGAGCAAGTCATAGAATGATCGAATTTCTTGAAGAAAATTATCTAAACCAAATGGTTTCTGAACCAACCACGACAAATAATATGCCCGACTGTTGTTATAACGACCCAAGATAACTAGTCAGTAATGTCACGGTACGAAGGCAAGTCACATAGAATGATCAATTTCTTGAAGAAAATTATCTAAACCAAATGGTTCTGACCAACTTGACAAAATAATATACTTAGCCTTATAACGACCCAAAATAGTAGTCAGTAATGTCACGGTAGGGAAACACCTTGGTTCCTGCGATCATAAATTAGTGCGCATTTCATTTTACACGTATATTGTGTTTGCCCCATTTTGCCCTCAATACGACCAGGGCCCGGTTCGTTCTGGGCGGGTGGAAAATTTGGGTAAACTTCCAATACCGCTATCCACCCGCAGTGAATGGGTTCCAGGTATTAATCAGAGGTTGTCACCTCTCTAGATCTGTTTTCCATGTCATAATTCCTTCCCTTCCCGTCTCTCCCAACTATCACTGACCACAGATGGCCCGCCAATAAACAAAACTTTCATTGCCACACTCGGCTCACAACCGCAAGGAGAGCCCAGGTTCGATTCCTGAGCGGAGTGGAAGAATTTGGAACGGCACTGTGCCTAACCCCTGTCCACCCACCAGTGAATGGGTTCCCAGGTGATAATCAGGGGTTGTGTCCTGTCTCCTGTGATCTGTTCATATCCTGCTCAAATTCCTTCCCCTTCCGTCTCTCCAGCATATGACCACAGATGTTGCATAACTAAACAAAACTTTCAAAACTTTCACATTGCCCAGAGGCAGGTGTTTATAACTTGGGTAGCGGCTGTTTCAGTTACCCTACGCCATTCCACCCACCAGTGAATGGCTTCCAGGTATTAATCGGGGGTAGTGTCCTGTCTACTGTGATCTGTTCCCTTATCCTATAATTCCTTCCCTTCCGTCTCTCAGCATATGACCACCCAGATGTTGCATAAACTAAACAAACTTTCCAAACTTTTCACATTGCCAGAAACTGAGGTGTAACTTTTAAATGCTGTCTTGCAGTTACCATCATCATCATTGTCAGTGAATGGGTTGAGTATTAATCGGGGTTGTACTGTCTCTGATCTGTTCCTTATCCTATAATTCCTTCCCTTCCGTCTCTCCAGCATGTGATACAGATGTTGCGCCAACTAAACAAAACTTTCCAAACTTTTCCTTGCAGAGACAGGGTGTAACTTTTTTAAATGCTGTCTTGCAGTTACCATCATCATCATTGTCGCATTAGCAGCAGGGTGTGTGTGAGACGGTCTGTGGTGAACAACACGGAATTGCACAGTCTGGGCAGGCACAGCCTTCAACCTTGACACCTTGAGAACAGTTATTGAGGGACGACTTAGATATTTATTCTTGATGTATAAGTGAAGAGAGTACCTGCAACACACCAGTACTCTAGTGCACTGGCTCTTGAACTGGGGTGTGCTGCCGCTAATAATTTCCAAGAGGGCGTCAACTCTGGGAAAAGTAACTAGCAGAAAATTTAAGAACCTCCGCTCTAGTGGTTAAGTAACACACCTACCACCTACCACACCACCACCACCACCATCCTCACCACCATTTCATCACTGCAGGCTCTTCAAGGTGGTGGAGACCCTGTTGCACGTTCATCTGGTGGTGGAGTTCCCTGGCGGCGGCGAGCTGTTGAACACCATCACCACGGAGGACGCATGACGGAGGCACGGGCAGCGGCAGTCTTCACACAGGTGCTGTCTGCCATAGCCTGCCGTGTGTGTGTGTGTGTGTGTGTGTGTGTGTGTGTGTGTGTGTGTGTATTTACATAGTTGTGAAATACAGGAAAAGAGCCGTACTAGGCTCGTGTATCCCGTCTCCATAACTTATTATCCAGTTTGGCTTTGAATTCATGAATCGTTTTGCACACAGTCTCCTCATCAAGTCTGTTCCACGTGTGTGTGCGGCGTGTGTGTGTGTGTGTGTGTGTGTGTGTACTAGGGAAGGAGACTCATTCACCCACGGTTTGATCCATGCTAGACTCAAGGGAAGGGAAAGAGAAAGGAAAGAAAGAAACGGTAGGAAAGGAAAAGGAAGAGAGAGGGAAGGATAGATGTGTGTGTGTGTGTGTGTGTGTGTGTGTGTGTATTTAGCTATTTGTAGTCTAGGTGGCCCGAGCTAAGCTCTAATAGTCCCGTCTCCATATCTACATTCATCCAGCCTTTCCTTCATTTGCTGGACACTGCTCGCCTCCACCACCTCTTCCTGCAAGCTGTTCCATGTGTTAACACTTATATGTGGAAAACTATAACCTACTTTTTCAAGTCACTCAAACAGGTTCCTTTGTTAAATTTCTTTCCATTTCCTCTTAGCCCTGTGTATATTCTGGGCAGAATCCCCTATCCATCATCTCATCCACCTCTATCAAACTTATACAGCGTGATTAGATCTCCTCTCTCCCTTCTTTGCTCCAGTGTCGCCAAGTCCGTCTCCCTCAGTCTGTCTTCATACGTCATATTCCAGAGTTCTGGGACCATTTTAGTTGTAATTCTTTATCATTTATTTGTCTGTAAAATGGAATGAACTTGAGAATGTAAGGAGTCTGCAAGAGGCCGGTTGGCCTATACAAGGCAGCTCCTGTTATATTTTGCATCTTGGTTTTTCCAAACAGCTTGTTTATGTGCTTTTCTGGGGATAGTGTGTCTTGCATTGTTACTCCCAAATCCTTTTCTTCATGTACCACCTTTAAGTTGTCTCCTCCCATCCTGTATGTTTTCCTCGGTCTTTTTTTACTTTTCCCCATTTCCATAACATGGCATTTGTTTGCATTAAATTCCACCTCCCATAACTGGCTCCATCTGTACACCCTATCCAAGTCTTTTTGCAGCTCCTCACAGTCTTCCTCCGTCCTCACTTTTCTCATTAACTTTGCATCGTCTGCAAAAAGGCTCATATAACTTTCTATACCCATCGGCATATCATTTATATATATCATGAACATTATTGGTGCCAGAACTGAGCCTTGAGGAACTCCACTCTCTACTCTCCTCCAATTTGATTTCTCTTCTCTAATCACCGTCCTCATTTCTCTTCCTGTGAAGTAATCCTTCATCCACTCTATAACCTTTCCGCCCATTCCTCCCCACTGCTGTAGTTTCCAGGTTAACCTTTTGTGCATAACCTTGTCAAAATCTTTTTTCAAATTGAGACATACACAATCAGCCCACCCTTCTCTTTCTTGCACCCTGTCTGTTGCTCCTGAGTAGAAACACAGTAAGTTGGTGACACACGATTTCCCTTTTCTAAATCCAAACTGTCCTTCATTTATCATGTTTTCCTTTTCTAAATGATCAGCCCATTGTTTTTTATTATACTTTCACAAATCTTGCACATTACACTTGTTAAAGAGACTGGCCTATAATTTAGTGGTTCAGTTTTATCTCCACTTTTATAAATTGGTACAATGTTCGCTCTCTTCCACTCTAAGGGCACTTTTCCTGTATTCATAGAGCATGTTATTATGTCATGAAGTGGCTCCAGTAATTCATTTCTACACTTTTAGCACTTGACTGGAGATGTCATCCGTCCTGTAGCTTTCCTTCCTCTAAGGTTTTCATCAGGTGCAACAGTTCCCTTCTCAACCTTTACAAGATTTAATTTCCCTTCATTGCAATTTCTGAGCCCCAGTCAAAGTCGGTTTCTTTCGTAAACACTTTATGAATTTTTTATTTAATATTTTGCAATTTCTTTGTTGTTTCAGAATACATTTTTTTCTTTTATCCTTTCCACTCCTTCATTTCTTTTCAACTTCCCGTTTACTAATTTATAAAACATTTTTGGTTCTTCTTTACATATAAAAACTATTCTTCTTTCAAATTTAGCTTTCTCCTCTCTCCTTATTTTCACGTAATCATTTCTTGCTTTTTATATTTGTCCCTAGTGTTCTTATTTGGTCTTTTCTTTAAATTCCTCCTTACCTTATTGATATTTCTTCTTGCTGTTCCGCACCTCCATCCAAACCATGTTTTCTCTCCTTTAGTTTTTACTGTGTAGTATGGAACATATATCTCTGTTCCTCTGTTGTAAATATTCATAAAAACGTCATATTTCTCTTGAATATCAGTACTCCTCTTCATACCAGTCCAGTCTACCCCGCCGAAGAGTCTTGAGTCCAACGTAATCTGCCCTAACATAGTTTTTCCTTTTTTCCTTATAAGCCTCATCTCAATATTCACATCCTTCCAAAGTTTTCATCTCCAATAGTTCATGGTCACTCTTTCCTAAGGGGCACTCGTGACTGACTCCTTCATCCAACTCCACGTTTTTTGTGAAAATTAGGTCAAGTCTTGATGGTTGGTGATCCCCTCTCAGCCTTGTTTCTCCTTGCACCCACTGCGTCACCAGGTTATCTGTTGCCAGCCTCAATAGTTTACTTCCCCAGGTATTTTCACCACCCTCTCTTGTCTAATTTTCCCATTTCATTTCTCTGCAATTTAAGTCTCCTGTTAATAATACCTTTTTATTATTTTTTATTTCATCTGTCAGTGCCCGTATTGTGTCTTCCAGCATAGTGTTATATCTTGCCTCATTCCAACCTTTGGTTTTAGGGGAGACATTGGCTGTTATTATGTGTATTTACCAAGTTGTGGCTATACAGTGCCTGGGCTTACGCTCGTGTGGTCCCGTCTCCGTATCTGTATTTGTCTAACTTATCCTTAAAGCTTTGCACACTCTTTGCCGATACTACATCCTCACTTAGTCTTTTCCAAACCTCTATATTTCTTTGCGGTAAGCTATTTTTCTTTATGTCTCCCAAGCATCTTCCTCTCCTAAATTTTTTACTGTGTCCTCTTGTGTTCCTGGTGTTTATTCCTTCTTTTAGTAGTAACTCCTCATTATCTACTTCTTCCATTTTGCTCAATAATTTATAAATTAGTGTTAGGTCTCCCCTTTCCTCTTTGGTCTAGTGTTGGTAGGTCCATTTCCTTTAGTCTTTCCTTGTATGTCAATCTCTCCAGCCCTGGAACCATATTTGTTGCCATTCTTTGTATTCTTTCTAGTTTTTTTGTGTTTCTTATGGGAGACCACACTGCCTCCGCGTATTCCAATTTTGGCCTAATCACAGTGGTTACTAACTTTTTCTTCATATCCTTGTCCATGTAGTGGAATGCTAATCCTATATTTCTCACCATATTATACGTATCACTGAATATCCGATTTACATGACTTTCAGGCTGTTGATTATCTTGTATTGTCACTCCCAGATCTCTCTCTTCTTGAACTCTCTTTAGCCCGTGTTCTTCGGCTATGGGAAAGCCGAGAGGTGGCCGAGAAACGGCAACGTTACACTGCATTTTGAGACTAAGAAAAGAGCATGGAACATACATCAGAGTACTCCTCTCATGACCATAAAGCCGTTGAAATATTTACTTATACTCCATTGTTGTGGGCAGTGTTTGTTACAAAACAAGCAGTCGTGACGCGCGGCATCTAGCCGAGAGTCGCTTGTTGTCTGTTTTAGAGAATTTAACAAGTGATTACTGTATGGGTAGCTAATTCACTTTGCCATGACCTTACAACACAACCTGTGACAAATAAGCCCACCTCAAGGTCACTCACCCACCACAATGACCATGCATGGTGGGTTGTGCTATGCCGCCACCACCCACAATTAGCTGGAATTAGGGGTTTTGAGTCGAGCCCCAAACGGGGTCCGCCGAAGCTGCCGGGTTAATATTTCTCCATTTCCCATTTTATATGTCCATTTTGGTCTCCCTTCACTCTTTCCCATTTCCATTACATGACATTTCTTCACATTGAATTTTATCTCCCATTAAATACTCCATTTCCAAATCTTGCTCAGGTCATCTTAGAGAATTTCACAGTCTTTACTGTTTCTAATATGTCTTAGCAATTTTGCATCATCTGCAAACAGGCTCATATAACTGTCTGCCAGAGGTGGCGCGGTACTGTAAAATCATCAGTGTGGTTGTGGTGGTGCGGTAACTTGAAATTTGATTCTATTGTAAAGACTTGCTGGAACTTTTTGTTTTGCTCAGTCATGTCTTAAGGATCTTCAATTATCACATTCCCATCGCTCAGTCTTTCCATTGTTTCCCTTGGTGTGATCTTTCCATTTATGAATCTGTAAAACAGTTTGGGTTGTTCCTTGCACCTTCCACAATATCCTTTTCATATCCCTTCTCTTCTTCCTTCCTTATTTTCACGTATTCATTTCTCGCTACCTTAAAATCTTCTTTATTCCTTTGGTTTTTATTTCTTTTCAATCTTTTCCAAGCTTTGTCTCTTTTCTCTTGCCTCAGCACACCTTGCATTAAACCAGTCCTTTTTTCCTTTTTCTTCAGGTTTGTATTCTGGTACAAATTTCATAACCCCTGGTTTATACGCCTCCAGGAAAATATCATACTTTTCTTGCACTTCACTTGTTCTCTTTAACTCATCCCAGTCCAGCTCTCCATTGTACTTCCTGAGGTTTTCCGCATCTGCCTTCCTATAGTTTAACCTGTTTCTTTTATAGGATTCATCCCCTTCACCTCCTTCCTCCTCTGTTACCATCTCTAGGATCACGTGGTCACTCTTACCCAGAGGGCATCCATACCTTAATTCACTCATCAAGTGCATTCCCTTTGTCAACACCAGGTCCAGTCTCGCTGGTTCGTCGTCACTTCTATATCTTGTGTTTTCCTTCACCCATTGCATCATCAAGTCTGCCATCGTCAATCTTAAAAACCTTTCCCCCCATGCCGTATTACCACCTACACTTTCAGAAATCTCCCAATTTACCTCCTTATACTTAAAATCACCTCCTAGCAGAAGTCTTTTGTTTGTCTTGAGTAGTCTACTTAAACTCTGAATGGTATCCTCAATCATGGCCTCATATTCATCTCTACTCCATGAGCTAGTTCCTGGTGGTACATTCGTTGCTATAATCGTCATCCTTTCTCTGTTTTTGTTCTCCAGATTAACACTCACTATTTCTGCCTCTCCTTCTCCATATACGACTGATTTTACTAATACCTCCTTCCTCGTCATTACCATCACTCCTCCACCACCTTTGCCCTTTCTGTCTCTCCTCCATACATTGTAGTTATTATCAAACACTATTTGGATGTCTTCACTTAGTTTAGTTTCTGTTAAGCATACTATCTTGGGCTCCTTTTCCTGTGGGTAGTCTTGTAAATCCAGTTTACTAGACAGTGTCCCGTCTACATTCGTATACATCCATTATTAGTTGCAATCTCGTCTAGCTTCTGTTCTCTTTTGGCTTTTCCCTTATGTGCCATTTCCTCACCCGATCTTCCAGAACTCTCCAAAAAAATACCTCTTTTTTCCTCTTCAGATTTTACATTATTCCTTTCTTTTGCCTCTGCTAGAAGTTTGTTTCATTTCTTCCTTTCTTCTTCCTTTCTATTTTTCTTTATATATATATATATATATATATATATATATATATATATATATATATATATATATATATATATATATATATATATATATATATATATATATTTTTTTTTTTTTTTTTTCTTGCATCCCTCTGTTTCCCTTGACCTAGTTGTCCTGTACAATAATTCCTCTGTTGCCTTCTGTGATCTTAATCTCACTTTAACTGGCCTGGTCTTCCCTTCCATGTAGGGACCCATCCTATAGATTTCCTCCACCTCCTCCTCAATGTTTTGCCATTCTTCATCATTTAAGTTCTTAAGTAAGTCTTTTACAGATTTCCGTTCCTCCTTTTCCCTTCTTGGTGTGTGTGTTATGTTCCTTTCCTTCATGCCAAACATCAGCACACTCTTGGTCTTGTCTGCCGCCTCTCACACCAGCTCCTCATGTTTCTTCAAGGCCTTAACCACCTCCTTCTCTTCCCTTCCTTGTCTTCTTACAATTGTTGTTCGATCACTTCTTTAAAAGGACTACATTTGCTTTTTCATTTTCCACCTTCCAAGTCCTTATTTCACCCAGCACTTCCTCTTATAGTGTGTGTGTGTGTGTGTGTGTGTGTCGTCTCTCTCTCTCTCTCTCTCTCTCTCTCTCTCTCTCTCTCTCTCTCTCTCTCTCTCTCTCTCTCTCTCTCTCTCTCTCTCTCTCTCAAAATAACTACTCTATAGTACATAAAAAAAGTGAGACATTTTTCACTCCATATATTCTTCTTCTTTTTCTTCTTCTTTTTATTATTTCTAAGGCAGTTTTTACCTCTCCTCTCCTGTCCCTTCATCTTTTTCTGCTTCTACTTTTTTTCTTCATCTTCTTCCTCCTCTTCATCAATGGTTTTGTTTCCCCTTCTCTTCCTTCCTGTGCTGTGAAATATAAAACAAATAATGGTTTCTAAGGCACTTTTTTCCCTTCCCTCCTCCTGAACAGCCTCCCTCCACCCTAACACAGCCCTGCCTCCCTTTCCTAAATGTGCTATTTCTGTTTGTTTTCTAAGGCAGCGTTTACCTATCCTTCATATTCTCAGGCAATTTTTACTTATCTCTGTGAATTTCTAATACAATTTTTCCCTTCCCTCTTCCTGAGTAGCTTCCTTCCACCCTAACACAGCCCTGCCTCCCTTTCCTAAACTTGCTATTTCTGTTTCTGTTTTCTAAGGCAGCATTGACCTTTCCTTGAATTTCTTAGGCAATTTTTTTACTTATCTGTGAATTTCTAATACAATTTTTCCCTTCCCTCTTCCTGAGTAGCTTCCTTCCACCTAACGCAGCCCTGCCTACCTCTCCTAAACTTGCTATTTCTATATCTGTTTCTATTTTCTAAGGCAGCGTTTATCTACCCGTGAACTCCTTAGACAATTTTTACTCATCTCGGTTAATTTTTACGGCAATTTTTACTTCTTGAATTTGTAAGGCAATTTCTACTTCTTGAATTTGTAAGGCAATTTTTACTTCTTGAATTTGTAAGGCAATTTTTACTTCCTGAATTTGTAAGGCAATTTCTACTTCTTGAATTTGTAAGGCAATTTTTACTTCCTGAATTTGTAAGGCAATTTCTACTTCTTGAATTTGTAAGGCAATTTTTACTTCTTGAATTTGTAAGGCAATTTTTACTTCTTGAATTTGTAAGGCAATTTTTACTTCTTGAATTTGTAAGGCAATTTTTACTTCTTGAATTTGTAGGGTAAATTTTTACTTCTTGAATTTGTAAGGCAATTTTTACTTCTTGAATTTGTAGGGCAATTTTTACTTCTTGAATTTGTAGGGCAATTTTTACTTCTTGAATTTGTGAGGCAATTTTTACTTCTTGAATTTGTAAGGCAATTTTTACTTATCTTTGAATTTCTATGGCAATTTTACTTCTTGAATTTGTAAGGCAATTTTACTTCTTGAATTTGTAGGCAATTTTTACTTATCTTTGAATTTGTAAGGCAATTTTTACTTCTTGAATTTGTAAGGCAATTTTTACTTATCTTTGAATTTGTAAGGCAATTTTTACTTCTTGAATTTGTAGGCAATTTTACTTCTTGAATTTCTATGGCAATTTTACTTATCTTTGAATTTCTACGACAATTTTACTTATCTTGAATTTCTATGGCAATTTTTACTTCTTGAATTTGTAAGGCAATTTATACTTCTTGAATTTCTGTGGCAATTTCAACTTCTTTAATTTCTAAGGCAATTTTACTTATCTTTGAATTTCTATGGCAATTTTTACTTCTTTAATTTGTAAGGCAATTTTTACTTCTTGAATTTGTAAGGCAATTTCTACTTCTTGAATTTCTATGGCAATTTTTACTTCTTGAATTTGTGAGGCAATTTTTACTTCTTTAATTTGTGAGGCAATTTTTACTTCTTTAATTTGTAAGGCAATTTTTACTTCCTGAATTTGTAAGGCAATTTCTACTTCTTGAATTTCTATGGCAATTTCTACTTCTTGAATTTGTGAGGCAATTTTTACTTCTTTAATTTGTAAGGCAATTTTTACTTCTTTAATTTGTAGGGTAAATTTTTACCTATTCTTGATTTTCTGAGGCATTTTTTTCCCTATTCCCTTCCTAGATAGTTTGCTTGTTTTAGCTACCTTTGAATTTCTACGGCAATTTTTACTTCATGAATTTCTAGGGCAATTTCCCCCGTTCCTTTCCTGCTCAGCTTCTTCCCCCCCTAACCAAGCCTTGTGTCCGCAGAGCCTGGACTACGACACGTGCGTCAACTCTGCCTGGCTGGACGAGGAGCGCACGCAGTGCTACACATTTGTGGTGAAGAAGGACGCGGCGCGTTGGCTGGTGGTGCTGCTCACGGTTCTTGTTGTGTGTGGGATTGACATTGCCATCAAGTCACTCTCCAAATGCAAATACTCCTGGCTCCAGATGTGTATCCTTGCTGCTGCTGCTGGTGTGTGGGGTGGGGAGGGGAAGGTTTTGTGCTAGGCTAGGTTGGGAAGGGGGACAGAAGGGGGATGGGTTAGGCTGGGTTAGGTGTGGGAGCTTGGCTAGGCTAGGTTGGGAAGGAAAGGGGAGGATGGGATACACTTGGCTAGGTTAGCTGTGGCAAGTATGTTAGGTTAGGTAAGGGGAGTGAGGGGATGGGAAAGAATAAAGATGCTGGTTACTGTTGCATTAGGGATTTGGACAGCATAGGGATGAGCTAGAGTAGAAAGAAAGTTTGCAGGATGGGTCAGGCCAGGCTGGGTTAGGTTAGGAATGGGATGTAAGAATGAAGATGCTGGATCACTCTGTATGGAGTACGCATCTCATGTGTGGGGGGGTCCACTCACACAGCTCTCCTTGACAGAGTGGAGTCAAAGGCTCTTCGTCTCATCAGCTCTCCTCCTCATACTGATAGTCTTTTACCTCTCAAATTCCTCAGCCATGTTGCCTCTTTCTATCTTCTGTCGATATTTTCATGCTGACTGCTCTTCTGAACTTGTTAACTGCATGCCTCTCCCCCTTCCGCGGCCCCGCTGCACACGACTTTCTACTCATGTTCATCCCTATACTGTCCAAACCCCTCATGCAAGAGTCAGCCAGCATCTTCACTCCTTCATCCCTCACGCTGGTAAACTCAGGAACAATCTTCCTTCATCTGTATTTCCTCCTGCCTACGACTTGGACTCTTTCAAAAGGAGGGTATCAGGACACCTCTCCTCCCGAAATTGACCTCTCGTTTTGGACACTCCTCTGACCTCTGTTCGGGAGCAGTGAGTAGCGGGGTTTTTTTTTCTTTTTCTTTATGCCCTTGAACTGTCTCCTTAGCTGTAAAAAAAAGAAAAAAGAAAACAAGGGATTTGGACAGCATCGGGATGAGCTTGAGTAGAACGAAAGTTTGAAGGCTGGGTCAAGCCAGGCTGGGTCAGGTGTGGCATCTTTGGATAGGTTAGGACGGGGAGTGGAGAGTGATGAAAAGAATTATGATGCTAGTAAATGATTGACAAATGAATACTGTCTTAAGTTTCCCACCAACTTTCCTTAGCCGGGCCTCGGACAGTGACTGCGGGGTGCAGCAGGAGGCGCTAACTCTCCCCTACCCACTGTTTGTCGCGCTGAACATTGGCCCGGCGCTTGTGGCTGCCTTCCTCGGCTCTTATGTGGAGGTGAGTGTGTCCGGATATGCCTTGTTGGAGTAGACACAAGTTGAGTTAAGTCTTGTGTTGATCTTTTGAGTTTTATGTGAGGGTTTGTGTGTCTGTATTTCTCTGTTTTACACTAACTCATCCCTGTGCTGTCCAAATCCCGTATGCAAGAGTTAACCAGCTTCTTCATTCTTTCCTGCCCTTACTAAACCAACCAATCCCACTGTCCCCTCCTCTTCCTAACCTAACCCAGCCCCCCACACCTAACCCAGCCTGGCCTGACCCATCCTGCAAACTTTTTTTCTACTCTACCTCATCCCTATGCTGTCCAAATCCCTTATGCAAGAGTTGACCAGCTTCCTTACTCTCTCACCCCCTTCCTAACCTAACCCAGCCCCCCACACCTAACCTAGCCTGGCCTGACCCATCCTACAAACTTTCCTCTGTAGCTCATCCCTATCCTGTTCAAATCCCTCATGCAAAAGTTAACCAGCTTCTTCATTCTTTCACCCCCTTCCTAACCTAACCCAGCCCCCTCCACACCTAAGTTAGCCTGGCCTGACCCATCCTACAAACTCTTTTTCTACTTTAGCTCTTCCCTATGCTGTCCAAGTCCCTTATGCAAGAGTTAACTGGCTTCTTCATTCTTTCACCCCCTTTCTAACCTAACCCAGCCTGGCCTGACCCATCCTACAAACTCTTTTTCTACTTTAGCTCTTCCCTATGCTGTCCAAGTCCCTTATGCAAGAGTAAGCAGCTTCTTCATTCCTTCATCCCCTTGCAGCAGTACACAGGCTTTGAGTCAATGCTGTGTGATGCTGTTGCTCTCATGTGCCCAGCGATATCAAAAAGTAAGAAAGCGTCACTAGCTCTGAAGCCACTATTTTGGGGACCATTCTGCGGCGCTCACTGACACTCCTTCCCTCCTCCCCTCCGCCTCACAGCCCGTGGCTGCCGGCAGTGGCATCCCGCAGGTCAAGTGTTACCTGAGTGGCGCCAAGGTGTCCCGCGTGGTGAGGATCAAGACCCTGATGAGCAAGGCCATGGGGGTGACCTTCTCTGTGCTGGGAGGCCGGGCCGTGGGGAAGGTGGGTGACTGAGCCGCAGAGCGAGAGAATGTGTGTGTGTGTGTGTGTGGATGAATGGAAAGTCTCAGTTGAGTGTTCCTGATAGCAGACTAGCTCCATGGGTTGAGGCCAAAGGTCAAGTGATCCTTTCAGGTACCTGCAAATCATACTTAATTTCTTCCTAAACAAGAGCAGTGTTAAACCTGGCCCATGTAATTTTGTTAATTATTATTATTATTATTATTATTATTATTATTATTATTATTATTATTATTATTATTATTATTATTATTATTATTATTATTATGAAAAAGTGGGATTGCAGCACTTATGAGCCTCCATCGGCACACTTGTATTCATATTAGCTAATACAACACCCCAAAAGGAACTCCTACAAACACTGATAAACATTTACTAGGTTTATGACAGACAATCTATGAGAATATTTCTGTACTGTTTCTTAACATCCATTAGTTGTGAACAGCATGCAAATAATATTTTCCACCACGGACAAGTGTCCACTTTTCCAGTCAGTCCCTGTCTGTCACGCTGCCAAACACTGAGGACCACATGGAGGCTGAGAAGTCTGTGTCTGGCAGGCTTTCCAGGGTGTCAGGACAATCAGCAGGGTTGTTGTGGGGGCGTTGTGGAGACACATTGTCACTCCTATATTAAAACATTTTGTTAACCAGGTTCACATATTTGGCAAGGCTTTCCTAGGAGTTGTGAGCATTTCCAGGGGTGGTTTTATGAGCCCGGTGGTAGTTTGATCCTTCTTCTGTAGCATGAACCTTAAAAAACACTCATTAGAACCTGATTGACCCCCTCTTTGACCTTCAGAAATAGCTGATGTGAGAAGCCAAAGTGTCTTATAATACCGAGCACAATGAGATGGCTTGGTGCTCACAGGAGGTGGATCTGCGGCATCATGCCTTGGATACATTGCTTGTGGAGCACTGGGCTAAGATTCCCCTGACATGCCCTGCTGCTGGGATGTTAAGAATTAGACGAGGCTTGACACACCCATTGTTGGCTGTGGTGTAGTACTTGCTGCTCTTTGGGTTCAGGTACAGGACGAATTGAAGGTCTGCTATAGCACATGCCCCAAACTGTACCTTAGCACCTCACCCAGCGGACAAAGGAGTTACTGGTACAAGGCTGAAGCAGGAATACCTGCCTCTGAACACAGTCTTTAGTGGTGTCTTCCATGCCATATTGCCTCCCCCAACTTCTGAGTCAGAGAAGCGCAGGAGCCCTAGGCTTGGAGTTTTTTATCATTTCCTCAGCCTGCGGGTGTCCCACAAAGCCCAAGGCTCTAAGGCTGTGCTCCTTGGTGACCTTCAAAGAACCACTCCCAAAAAGTTAAGTTCCGTCCTGACAGAGGCTCCTTGCAGAACCATGACCATGACATGTTAGTGAAATCTTGTACTTGAGGACTCCTGAATGCCTTTCCAGCTAAGAACTTTAGGTTGTCTTCTGTCAAGCCTCTTCCTGTGGCAGATTGGAATTTGGCATCAAACACGTCCAAAACCTGTGGCCATGGAACCTTCTGAGGCAGTGTGTGCGCCCTTGCTTGGCAAATGCATCATCCCAGCAGACTGTGGGCCAAGCATGAGGCTCCTGGCTGCCATGAACACTGCAGGCAGTGACACACTTGGAACACCACCTCACCAACACTGAACTGTGCCTGGAAGAGTAGGGAAAACTTGTCATCCAGAACTGAGTCCGCGCCCTTCTTCTCAGCTCTCTTTATTTTCATGTCTCGGAAACTAAGGGAGAGCTGCCTTGAGCCCTGGTGATGCTCCATGCTGCCAGTATTGTTGAGAATTTCCCCTGACATTTCAGCTTTGCTCATTGTTGAGGAGAGCATTGGGGGCCTCACTCATGATGGGCAGTCTCACCTGAGGTGGGTCGTGGTCACCTGCCACCCACCACTAGACGCACACTTGATGAGAATCTGATGTTTGGCTTCATGATGTGATGTTTGTTCAGTACTGGAGAGCAAAGGACTCACTCCTGTTCTTGACACAACTGCTTGAGTTAATCTGATGTTTCTTGGGGCGGCGAGGCAGGTTGTGTGTGTGTGTGTGTGTGTGTGTGTGTGTGTGTGTGTGTGTGTGTGTGTGTATTTACCTAGTTTTGTGTGTGAGAGAGAGAGAGAGAGAGAGAGAGAGAGAGAGAGAGAGAGAGAGAGAGAGAGAGAGAGAGAGAGAGAGAGAGAGAGAGAGAGAGAGAGAGAGAGAGAGAGAGAGAGAGAGAGAGAGAGAGAGAGAGAGAGAGAGAGAATATCCCATATCGTGGTTTATACTTTTTTAGATAATTTTTTTTCAGATTAATCTCTTATATATATATATATATATATATATATATATATATATATATATATATATATATATATATATATATATATATATATATATATATATATATATATATATATATATATATATATATATATATATATATATATATATATATATATATATATATATATATATATATATATATATATATATATATATATATATATTTATATATATATATATATATATATATATATATATATATATTTTGTGAGATCTTGCTATTAAAGCAGCGTAGTGTCCACAGGTATTAAACTTGCCCCTTCCTGGCCATTTATTTATCAGTGGTATTTGCTGGAAATCACCTCCATTCTTTTTTCCAAAGGTCAGGTCGTGGGCAAGGTCTGTGGCCGTGAGCTGACCACCAAGATGCTGCTGCCCACGGTGCCGGCCATGGCCAAGGGCAGGATGGCCAGGACTACAGATGATGGGCCACTCCTAGACAAAGAGTAAGAGGGAGCATGAAGGGCTGCAAGGGTTTGTTCAGGATGGAAGGCGAGGGAGAGAGAGAGTGAGGGGAAGGGAAGGACAGCTTAGGGAAGACTAACACAGGAAGATCAAAGAGAAGGATATCGTGTGTGTGTGTGTGTGTGTGTGTGTATTTACCTAGTTGTAGTTTTACAGGCCTGGGCTTTACTCTGGTGTGGTCCCGTCTCCATATCTACATTTATCCAACTTTTCCTTAGCACACTCCTCGCCAATACTACATCCTCACTTAGTCTGTTCCAAAGCTCTATATTTCTTTGCAGGAAGCTATATTTCTTTATGTCTCTCAAGCATCTTCCTTTCCTCAATTTTTTACTGTCCTCTTGTGTTCCTGGCGGTAATTTCCTCTTTTAGTAGTAACTCCTCGTTGTCTACTTCTTCCATTTTGCTCAATAATTTGTAGATTTGTATTAGGTCTCCCCTTTCTCTTCTTTGTTCTAGTGTTGGTAGGTCCATTTCCTTCAGTCTTTCCTCATGTGTCAATCCCTCCAGCTCTGGAGCCATTTTTGTATTCTTTCTAGTTTCTTTATGTGTTTCTTCTTATGAGGAGACCACACTGCCTCTGCAATTCCAACTTTGGTCTGGTCATGGTGGTAATTAACCTTCTCATCATATCCATGTAGTGGAATGCTGTTCCTATATTTCTCACCATGTTATACGTATTCCCGAATATTCAATTAACGTGACTCTCTGGCTGTTTGTTATCTTGCATTATTACTCCCAGATCTCTCTCTTCTTGAACTTTCTTTAATGTTTCACCATCTCCCATTTTATATGTCCATTTTGGTCTTCCTTCACTTTTTCCCATTTCCATAACATGACATTTTTTCACATTGAATTTCATCTCCCATTCCATACTCCACTTCCAAATCTTGTTTAGGTCTTCTTGCAGAATTACAGTCTTTATTGTTTCTTACATGTGTGTGTGTGTGTGTGTGTGTGTGTGTGTGTGTGTGTGTGTGTGTGTGTGTGTGCAATTCACCTCTTGATCTGCTGCGGGTCTCTCTCGAGACAGCCAGCCGTTTCCCTACGGAGGAACACAGAGCTCATGGTACTGATCTTTGGGTAGGACTGAGACCACTCACACACAACACACCGCGACAACGAGGTCACAATTCCTTGCCTGACATCGCGTACCTACTCACTGCTGGGTGAACAGGGGCTACACGTGAAAGAAGATAAACCCAACTTATCTTCACCAGGCTGGGGAATCGAAGCCCGGTCCTTCTGGTTGTGAGCCAGACGCTCTACCTCTGAGCTACCGGGCCGTGTGTGTGTGTGTGTGTGTGTGTGTGTGTGTGTTGTGTGTGTGGGTTTGTCTGTCTGTGTGTGTGTGTGTGTGTGTGTGTGTGTGTGTGTGTGTTTACCTAGTTGTGACACAGGAAAGGAGCTCCGCTCACGCTGTCCTGTCTCCATATCCTCTTATCCAACTTTTCCATAAAATCATGAATGTTTCTTGCACAAATCACCTCCTCCTCCAGTCTATTCTACAGCTCAATGCTTCTGTTTGGGAAGCTAAACTTTTTCACATCTCGCCTACACGTGGACACCCTCAACTTCTTTCCATGTCCTCTCGTTTCCCTCTCGCTCCACACACACAGGTCCTCTCTGTCCAGATTCTCCACCCCGCTTGCCACCCTGTACACCGCTATCAGGTCTCCTCTCTCTCTTCTTCTCTCCAGGGTTGTGAGCCCCATGCTATTGAGTCTCTCCTCGTAAGTCCGATCCCTAAGTTCCGGTACTACCTTAGTTGCCACTCTCTGCACTCTTTCCAGCTTTCTTATGTTCTTCTTTTCATGAGGAGACCAGACCACTGCTGCATACTCCAACCTTGGCCTTATCATTGTAACTATTATTTTCTTCATCATCTCCTCGTCCAAAATACACAAATGTTGTCCTTATGTTATCCTGTTGATGTGTTTGTCCGGTGACATGTTCTCTGAGACAGTCACTCCCAAATCTTTTTCTTCCATTCCTTTGCATATTATCTCACTTCCCATCTTATAATTGTATTCACATCTACCACTCCTACCAAACTCTATTTTTTTTTACATATCCCAAGGTTGTTCTATCTGCCATGTACCACTCCACTCCCATATTTTGTCCAGGTCCCTCTGCAATGCCTCACAGTCCTTCACATCATTGACTCGTCTCAATAGCTTTGCATCATCTGCAAACAAACTCACATAGCTGGTCACTCCGTCCACCATATCATTTATATAAACAGCAAACATTATTGGTGCCAGCACCGAACCTTGTGGGACCCCACTCATCACAGGGCACCAGTTGGAAACCCTGTCCCTAATTATTGTCCTCATTTCCCTGTTAGTTAGGAAGTCCTCCAGCCACTTAATCAGTCCATCACCCACTCCACCCCTATTTTTAATTTTCCAAATTAGTCTTCTGTGCGGTACTTTGTCAAATGCCTTTTTCAAATCCAGGTACACTCCATCCCCCCAGCTAAAGATGATGACATGTTTTTTGTGTGGATTGCGACGTTGTTGGTGGCTGATGCGTGTGTTGAGGCTTCCCTGTCCCTTGCAGGGCAGCACCTTGTGTGAGGCGTGTGGCCGAGGGTTCAGCAGGAAGGAGGCGCTCCAGCGGCACGAGGCGAGAGTCCACGGGAAGGCCCACGGCAGCCACCAGTGTGGCCGCACCTTTCCCCACACCTCCCTGCTGGCCGAGCACCTCAGGCCACACCAGGGATGCACTTGTCCGGAATGTTCCAAGGTGTTCAGGTAGGCTGCAGGGAGTGGTACCTTTTATTCCTAGTTCTGTCAGCTGCATGTCTCCCCCCAGGGGTGAAAGTAAGATTAGAATCTTGCCGGTACTGTCTTCAAAAGTGTACCCCTGCGTACAGGCTGTAGACGGCTGTATATCTCTTACCGGTACAGTGTACCCCTGTGTACAGGCTGTAGGCGGCTGTATATCTCTTACCGGTACGGTGTACCACTGTGTACCGGCTTACTGTCACCCCTGTCTCCACCCCATCCAACACCTTGCTGCTCATGGCTTTCTGCGCCTTTCTTCATCCTATGCAATTTCAATTCTTTTCACTTTTTCCTTCACATCGCTGTCTGATTTTGCCTTATTGTTGCATCAGTGAGTGAGATTTTCCTTATTTACATTTTTTCCTTTGCACGTCAAGCCAGTTTTTATTTCCCCATTTAGCAAACTGACTTTCCTTTCTTTCTTCATGCTAAGTCCATCCCTATGCTGTCCAGCTCCCTAATGAGGTGCCAAGTTTATGAAAAAAGTATATTAGAGCAAAAATATTTTAAAAGTCACCGCAGTCATTTATACAATTGATTTTCGTTGAATTCTAAGCAACTCGACTGCTGCGACTGGCATGGATTTGGCTTTTACTGGTAGCCTGGTTACATACACTCCCAGGTCTTTCTCTGCCTCTGTGGTGGATAGTGGAGTGTTTCCCATGTGGTATTGGTGTGCTGGATATTCCTTTCCAAGGTGCAGGAATTTACAGTTTTCTTCATTGAATTGTATCATCATCATCATCATCATTTCATGGACGCCTGCTCCTAGGAGCTCCCGCCAGGGGATGACCATGGCAGAAGAGCTTCCAACTTTCTCTATCCAGACACTCCATCCTTGCCTGCTCAAAGTTTCTCAAAGATCTTTCCCCCCTCTCCCCAACGTACTCTTGCACCCTATCCCTCCATTTCACTGGAGGTCGTCCTCCAGCATTCCCTCCCTCTATCTCGCTCACATACACCCTTCTGGTCATCTTACTCTCCTCCATTCGCTCCATGTGGCCAAACCACTTTAAAGTCTGTCGCTTCACTTCTTCCACCACTCCACACTTCTTCCCTTCACCCCTGTGACACATTCCAAAATGCTCGTACACACTTTCATTACTCATTCCATCCATTCTACTCACACCACAAGCACTCCTCAAATAACTCATTTCCACTGCCTGCACTCTAGACCTCTGACTTTCATTCCAGGCCCACGTTTCACTTGCATATGTGAGGGTTGGTACTATTATTGTATTTCTCAAATCCCTCTTTACCTCCATGCTCACACTTCTGGCATTCATGATTCGTCCCAAAGACCCTACCACCCTTCTTCCTTGCAATGCCCTTTCTCTTGTCTCTCCCTCCATACCACCATGCTTACACATAACTGATCCAAGGTACTTAAACTCATTGACCTCCTCCATTTCTTCACCATTCAAAATTATTTTGCATTCTTTTTCACATTCAATTCCCACTCTATATGGGCATACAAAATCTACAACCTCACTTCTACTTCGCTCACAAACCATCACTTTACTTTTGTTGACATTTACTTTCAGCTTTCTCCTGTTACAGACACTGTCAAAAACACTGACCAAATTTTGTAGGTCACTTTCATTTTCAGCAATGAGCACCGTGTCATCAGCAAACAGTACTGAATTCAGTACCCACTTCCTTCCCTCATCGAACAGTCTTACTCCAACTTTTCCAACTTTGCCCTTAATTCCTCTAATAATACCATCCATATAGATATTGAA
>NW_026112164.1:1799513-1866367 GCF_024679095.1 Eriocheir sinensis
AGTTCGAATCCTCACTTATCATTTATCTTAAGTCATACGGATAAGCGCTTAGCTGGGTACAAAGAAAGGCATAGGTAGTGGTTTCTGCTGTTCAGTATTCCGTACCCTTCCCCCTCGGTTACTTATTCCGTGGGTTTGGTTCTTCACTTCCTAAAAATAGTGATCTACATTGCATATCTTATCACTTAGGTACTATTGTTCATTCATTGCCTTCCTTCCTTCTGTTCTTCCTTCCTTCCGTTCTTCCTTCCTTCTTTCCATTCATTCTCTATTCCATCCTTTCATCCTTCCTACGTTCCGATCTATCTTCCCAATTCTTTCTATACATTTTTAACCTTTCTTTCTTCCTTCCTTATTTCCTTCCTTTCTTCTTTTCTTCCTCTTTTCCTTCCTTCTCTACCCCACACTCATTCTTTCATCTCTCCTTCCTTTCCTCCTTCCCTTCCTCTCTCCCCTCCTTCCTTCCCCCTTCCTTCCTTCCTTCCTTCCCTCTTCCTATTAGTCCCTTTTCTCCTTCCTTCCTTCCTGCGTTGCTTTCATTCTTCCAGGCCCCCCCCCCCCCCCCCCAACACACACACATATGCATATTCTATCAATTTCCTAACGCAGGCACTCCGTCTCTCTCCCTTCCTTCCTCTGTTATCTAAGGAACAGTTTGTCTTTGTCTTTTAAACTTTTGGTGTGTGAAAGAGTTAACATCCCCGCTGCATAACACAAAGGCCTCTCTCTCTCTCTCTCTCTCTCTCTCTCTCTCTCTCTCTCTCTCTCTCTCTCTCTCTCTCTCTCTCTCTCTTCATAAACCCCATCACCCCAGGTATTCGTAAGATTAACACACACACACACACACACACACACACACACACACACACACTCACTCACTCACTCTCCTCGCTTCCCACTTACCTTCAACGCTGGTTAATTATAAGTGCAAAGAAAACGGACGGTAGGAAATGATACCCCTCTCTCTCTCTCTCTCTCTCTCTCTCTCTCTCTCTCTCTCTCTCTCTCTCTCTCTCTCTCCACAGTGCCACCGAGATTAATGATAAGTAAAAATAGTAATAAATGAATTTTATAAGTTACAAATTAATGGTAGATGCTGTGTTAAGAAAACGACATTAGGCTATAGGGAAAATTAAGATGAAAATACCATTGACAAAAAAAAGTAGGCAGAAGAATAACAATATCAACAGTTTCTTGCCCCCGCCCTACCCCCGAACACACCGTAATGTAACTTCGACTCACCCCCCGAAAATCACCCACGACAACGGAAAACAAAAACAAAAAAGAAGAACGAGTAAGATAAAAAAAAACTCCTTCCTCAGCCAGTCACTCTCGGCACTTAGCGACACGCGAGCCGCACTAATTGAGCTGAAGCGGTCGAGCAGGAGCGAAGGAAGTCGTGAAAATGGCAATAATTAAAATGGAAGCTCCTAAGTCACACACACACACACACACACACACACACACACACTTTCCCCGACACAAGGTATTACAGAACGACTAGGCTATTATTTCACTCATGCCATACCTTTCTCTATCCTTGTTATCTAATATAAATGGTGAACGATGAGGGGTGGCGAGGATTTCCAACGATTAACATAAGAAAACTAAACATCTTAATACATACATAAACTACATGAGGAAATGTCACAGAGAAGCTTAACACATTCACCATACCTTCCTAAACCACTCTGAATGACGGCAAATACTGACGGACAAGTTTCGGTGAGGATATTGAACGATTAAGACAAGAGAAATGCAACGCTCACTACGGTCATAAACCAAGGGAGCCAATAACACAGGAGGGAAGTTGTGAACCCATCTCCCTCCACCTTCGTAACGCGTGATGGCTGACTTAACAGCGAGTGAAAATGAAGATGTTCGTGGAAATGAGCAAAATACACAGCAACCATAGGAGTAAGTGACACAGAGATAGATTCAAAATAATCACCATACCTTCATCTATCCTCCTGACGGGCCGTGGAGGGTGATCGGTGACGGATGACGCGGATGACGAGCGATAAAGTTCAGGACACAACACACGACAAAACACACGCGCGAGAGGCATCGCCGCCATGCTCTCAATACGATGATCCGCTTCCCCCTACTCCCTCTCCTCCGTACCCCCTCCGCCTTCTACCCTTGCCTGGTCAAGAGTTGGTCAACGGAAGGTCTGTAGTCTGTATAACAGATGTTCAATTATTCTTTAAGTCAAGGCTTCAAAGGGTCGGCACGCAGCTCGACTTGCCTCAGTGCTGCCCTCTGGTGGTGCTGACGGGAAGCGACCCCCGCCCATCTGCTGGCTGAAATCAAAGTCTAATTATAGAAGAAGTCTGTTCAGGCGCAGGAGAGGCGTGGCAAAGAGGTGACGTCATGTTGTCTCTGTGGGTCCGAGGCATGGAGGTAGAATTGATGGAGTCGACACGACCCGCCAATCCCATTCAATGAGGTGAAGCAGCCGAATTGCCGCAAGATGAGGGATACCCGGGTAAGAGCTCACGTCCACCACCTTAGTTGTTAACTCCAGACCCCGTCTCATTCATTATGATGGTGGTGTTTTTGAGTACTGTACATTTATTGTTGCGGTACATCTATTTCATAAATACCTGACCTGATAACACCTGGCGGCCTGGCCGAGCCCATTAAGAGGCAGCCTGACCTGATCATCTGACACTTGACAGGTGCCCACAACCGTGCGGCCCTAAAAATGATAGCTTTGCGGATTCACTTATAAGGGTTGATGTCGACTCCAACAATAATCCTCCATGGTCCGCGGACAGAAACCGGAGTAATTGATGGGTGACTTGTATTTTTTCATTTTGTCCACTGAATACTACCTTTTCAGTCATGAGTGCCTGGTGGAGTCCTGCAGGTTTATACATGTCAAGGGCACCAGAAGGACGAAAATACCACAGCCACCTTCTCCCGAGGGAGCCGTAGCTACTCAAAATACCCCTTCTATAATAGTGCATCCAGGAACCCCGGCCCCACCCCCGGGCTTAGCTGGTGGTGAAAGCGATTTTTTAGGGGTAATGACAGGCCTGAAGACAGACGTGGGGAGTCTAATCAAGAGCAATGGAGGTTCAAACATTATTGATGTTCAGCCTGCTGAGGGACAACGCCAACAGAACGGCGTGGCCAACACCCCCACACCCAAGCCAGACTTCCCCCTGGCTCAGTGCACTCCCCACCATTAGGAAACATCATGATGGGCAATATACAGGGCCTCTATCCAAAATATAATCAAAGCAAAGTGCCTTTTCTTAAAGAACTTGCAGAAGAGGTAGACCCCATGTTTATTGCCCTCACAGAGACGCACCTTAGAGGTGAGGTGAAAGAAGCAGAAATAAGAATCACAAACTACTCACCATACAGGGTAGACAGAGAAACTCGAAGCCACGGAGGCGTCATAACATACATTAGAAACGACCTCGCAGAAGATGCTAAATAAGTTATGTCTGTCTCAAATGGTCAAGTAGAAATGATTGCTGTCCAAATATCATCTATAGACATGATCATAATAAACTGCTATCGCCAACCTCAGTGCTCTACACAAAATTATACAGCTGCAATGAACAGCATAAAGGAGCTACTAGAAGATCTCCCAAGGCCTGACATAATCATGTGCGGAGACTACAACTTTCCGCACATCAAGTCGCCTGATGGCACAGTGCATGGTGGCACACTAGAGGACCAGTCACAAGCCAGAGCACCAATTGAACTCAGTGAAAGACTTTTCCTCACACGCAGATCATGCAACCCACCAGGCACAACAATATCCTCGACCTTTTCTTTACAAATAACCAAGACTCGATCAGTTCTTACCAGGCAGAATTGACAATTTTCTCTGACCACGACCTCATCACCATTAACACGACATATAGCCCTCACCGGAAAGGCATGATGAGAAACAGGGAAAATACCTCTTCAGGATCATCACCTTTTGCAGCCTACAATTTCTACAATGAGAACATCAAGTGGGAAGATGTTAATTGCAGCATCAGTGCAGTGGACTGGGAAAACACACTATCTGGAGACAGCCCCGGTACCATGCTGGAAGTTCCCACCACTAAATTACTAGACATATGTAGTACTCACATTCCAATGAAAAAGAGGCTGAATAAAAAGCACTCCCAAATACCGAGGGATAGGAAAATATTAATGAGGAAGAGGTCTACCCTTAACAAGCAACTACAGAGTGCACACACACCGGAAAGGGAGACGGCACGAAAAACAAGAATAGCTGAAATCGAAGAGAAACTGAAGCAGTCCCATGCAGATCAAAGAACAAGAGAAGAAACAAGGGCAGTTAGTACCATAGAACAGAACCCCAAAAAATTCTTTGGATACTGCAAAAGATACTCAGAAACAAAGAGTCAGATTGGTCCATTACAGGACACTGATGGCAACCTGTCAAGAGACTCCAAGAAAACCTGCCAGCTACTGCTACACCAATACAATCACCGAGGCTGGGCAAAATCATACATAACCCTACTGAATTATTCGTTGAAGACGTTCCCCTGGACCAACAGCTGACGGACATCAGCATCTCGGTGGGGGATATGGAGAAAGCCATAAGAGAAATCAAGTCCACTGCTGCAGCAGGACCAGATGGAGTACCGGCTGTTCTCCTATCCAAATGCAGCAAGGCCCTGGCACAGCCGCTGTGTATACTGTGGCGCTGCTCCCTGGACAAGGGAGTGGTTCCGGTGCAGCTTAAAAAAGCAACAGTGTGCCCAATATACAAAGGAGGAGACAAAAGCCTGCCAAATAATTACAGGCCAGTAGCTCTCACTTCCCATCTTATCAAAATTTTTGAAAAGTGTGTCAGAGATAAAATCACCAAACACATGGAGGATCACCACCTACACAGCAATAACCAACATGGCTTCAGGAAGGGGAGGTCCTGCCTGTCTAAGCTCCTGGCACACCATGACTGGGTCCTGCACAACCTGGCCCAGGGAAAAAAATGTAGATGTCATGTTTTTGGACTTTGCCAAAGCATTTGACAAAGTAGATCACGGCATACTACTACACAAGACTAAGTCCCTTGGCATAGCAGGAAAGCTGGGGTTATGGATCCACGACTTCCTCACTGGACGCCAGCAAGCAGTGGGAGTGAATGGATGTAGATCAGAGGTGGTCAGTGGCGTCCCACAGGGATCATTTCTCACATCATTCGCCGACGACACCACTGTGAGTCGATCCACCGCCAGCAGCGAGGATGTATCCTGCCTACAACAGGACCTTAACGCTGTGTATGCTTGGGCAGCCACAAGCAACATATAGTTCAATGGAGAAAAAATTGAAGTACTGAGACACGGGCACAACCAAGACATCAAGGACATAACAAAGCTGCACACAGAAGGGGGCAAGAAATCACACCACAGCCTCACGTCCAATGCCTGGGAATGCATCTCGATGAAAACTGCTCCTTCCAGCACCACATTGGAGAGAGTTAGGAAAGCCAAAATGATGACAGGCTGGGTACTGAGGACCTTCACCAGCAGGGAGCCTGAGACAATGCTGATCCTATGGAAGGCCCTGGTGCAGCCTTTGCTGGACTATTGCAGCCAGCTGTGGTCACCTCACAGGAGAGGAGAAATCCAGCAGCTGGAGGCAGTATAGAGGTCCTTCACCAGACAAATCCAAGGCATGGGAGGATTCAGCTACTGGGAGAGACTCCATGAGCTGGGGCTGTACTCCCAGCAACGCCGAAGGGACAGATACCGGGCCATTTACAGCTGGAAGGTCCTGGAGGGGCAAGTGCCTGATCCTACAGCACAGGCACTGCAGCCCTACAGCACAGGCACTGCAGCCCTACACCACTGGAAGGAAGGGACGCTTGTGCAAAAGACGAGCCCTGCCAACCACAGCCTCAGTGAAGATCAAGACCTGCTGGCAGCCAGCCTGGCTTATGAGGGTCCTAGGATCTTCAACTCGCTGGCAAAAGAGGTCAGGGGCTTATCTGGCTGCACTGTTGAGAGCTTTAAGGCTGGACTGGACAAGTTCCTGAAGACAATGCCAGATGAGCCTCCTGTGCCAGGGTACACAGCCCAGTGCCGCACTTCCAACGCACTACCCGATCAAGTGGCTCTACAGGACAGAGACGCCAGGATGGGCAGTGGCGGACCACCGCGACTGTGAGGCGGAGCCTCTAGACTACACATAAGTAAGTAAACATAAGTAAGCATATTAATTCTTTATTAACTCCAAGCATGCCATTCTTATTTAACAAAAAATCATAATTCCACGTTTGTGTTTATAATTGGATGTGCAGCCACCTACACCACATTTAGTAGGCATCCCGGTTCAAGTCAACGCTGTGCACCCGAGCCCGTCTCATTGCAGACTGACTCTGTCCGGCCACGCAACGGCCCCCGCCTCTGGGGCGGAATCCACAAACATACTCACTAACTACGAACTAACATAACTACGCACTATTGATTTAGCGACCGACGTTAGCGTCAGGTTCACGAAGCAAACCTTAGATGGTAGTTAGAGGCGCGCTAAGTCAGCGAGGCCGCTGATTGGTTGATGACGTCATTGGCCTTGCAGCGAATCGCAAGCACGTTCACAGAACCGTCAGCCAATCCTAGGGAGTCCCCTCCAGCTGCTGGTTCAAGAAACCCATTCTCTTTTCCCATTTTTCTTCCTTTTAAGGCAAACTGTACTAAATCGTAATCTACGAATTTAATTATTTCATTGTTTGCTGCACATTTACGTCAAGGTAACTTTGCCGTTCGATGTCTTGGTACCTACGAACATGCTTAATATGAAGAAAAAGAAGATACGGAAGAGATTGAGGCAGGAAAAAAATAGAAATATGGGACAGATATCGAGGCAGACAGGAACGAAGGACGGAAGGAAGGAAAGAGGGAAAATTAAGACTGTCTTGCCATATCTTCAGCCCAACTCATGGGCTGTCACGCGACAAAGGTCCCTCCACGGAGGGACAAATCTAGAGATGGATGGATGAATGGATGAGGAGGTAGGAAGATGAAGGAAGAGGGAGGTCTGGCAATCCCCTGGCCGGGCGTCGGTGTTGCCAAACCGCCCACACCTATCATATGCCTTTCAAAGTGTGTATATCTCATCATTTTATAAAGAAATGGGTTTTTCCTACTCGCAAAGTTATGTTTCAAGTTGAAAAACGCGATTTATAAGCATCTATGTGTAAATGTGATAATATTGTTAGCATTTACTACACCTCCGAGGCAATAGTTATTTAACAACAAATTTAGCGTCACACAGAGCGCGGTAAAACTTTGTAAATCCGCGTGCTAACCCGTAACGTCATCGATTAGTTGGTAGTTATTAACGCGCGAGCTTTGTGAATCCCAATGTTCTCAAAACTACGCACTAAGGGCCCAAAACTACGAACTAAGCCTTTGTGAATTCGGGCCCTGAAGACAACGTAACGTCACGCGCAAGCCTGACGAGATTTTTGCGGGAAGTAACCAGACTTGTTATAATTAATCTTTGGCTGAAATGTAGCCACTCGAAGGTGCCGCCTGTGTTTATAGCGACGAGTGACGGGCCGCTATTACGGGCCGGATTTATACATATTGGAATACTAAAACTTGAGGGTAATGTATTATGCCGTGGGGAAGGCTTAGGTCACCGATGCTGCCGTGTGTGTGTGTGTGTGTGTGTGTGTGTGTGTGTGTGTGTGTGTGTGTTTGACGAGAGCAGGAGATTGGTAGTCAGCTGGTTTCAATATTCAGCCTGAGGCGATTGTCGTTGTCCGTGTGTGTGTGTGTGTGTGTGTGTGTGTGTTGCGAGAGCAGGAGATTAGTAGTCCGCTGGTTTCAATATTCAGCCTGAGGCAATTGTCGTTGTCTGTGTGTGTGTTATTCACTTCTTGGTCTTCTGCGGGTCCCTCTCGAGACAGCCAGCCATTCCCCTTCGGCAGAGCACAGAGCTCGTAGTACCGATCTTTGGGTAGGACTGAGACCACACACCACACAGTGTGTGTGTGTGTGTGTGTGTGTGTGTGTGTGTAACTAGGCAATGCGTGGCTCTCAAAGGGTTGCCGCCTCTACCCAAAAGACTCGTGCGCTGGAACAATGTAACACAGCAACCCATTTACCGAGAAAGAGATACTTATGAAAACAGACTATCATTGTTCTCCTAGCTCAATCATTTTAGTATTTTGATTTACCTTCGTCGAGTCTTGTCTTGGTAAATATATAGAGAGAGGCTTTGTTCTTACATAACCTTATTCATGTATGAATACACAATTCCTTCCTCTCCTCCCTCCCTCCCAGCAAGTATTACAGTTGCGGAAATAAGTTCCTGTACCCACTGCAGTAAGCCTTCCCTCCAACCGGCAAAGTCGCAGTAGTACTACTCAAGAGTTGTTGTGAATGAACGGTGTTCCTCGTATTCGGGTGTGAGTGGCATAGAGGTTCACTGCTATTCAGGAAGTGTAAGGGAGGCTTTATTCATAATTAAGAGGTGAAAATAAATGTAGCATGTGTATGTAACACATGTTAAACCAAGATATCACTACAAAATAATAACAGCAGAGAGAAGACGAGACGTATTATCTAGAGTCGAGACTTTGATGTTCCGCTCCTCCACCAGCATTCACGTCTGAACGTGTGCACACACACTCTCTCTCTCTCTCTCTCTCTCTCTCTCTCTCTCTCTCTCTCTCTCTCTCTCTCTCTCTCTCTCTCTCTCTCTCTAGCCCAACCTACGGTTGGGTGAAGACGTGTGGCTGTTTGCCCCTTGCAGCAGTTCGTCGTTGCCGACATGGAGTACTCTGGCCCCGGCACTGTTGCTGACGTGCAGATGGATCTTGCATTCAGTGAAGACGAGGACGTGAGCGTGGGACACTGGCCACTTCTATCCTCGTCAGTGACAAGCGATTGTTGCCGCTGCTTCGAGACCTGACGGCTCCCGCCTTGGCAACCCGGCCAAGCGGTCTATGGGTGACACAACAGACATGTGACAGCGAGACACACTTACCCGCTACCAAGACACCAAAACATAGTGAACCCTCCACACCCCCTTCTCTGCTGCCGCTGCCTCCTCAACGCACCTCTGCTGGTGCTCCTATCAAACCTGCCCTCCCAGCATTTGCTCCCCGTGCTGATTACGCGAAGCTTGCTTTTAGGGAGCGTTTACCAGTGGAGACTAAGCTTCGTTGGCTTGCGGAGGTCAAGAAAACATTCCAGCTTGAGCGGGGTATCGCCGAGGTGATGATGGCATCTGTGACATCACGATTCGTCTACATTGCAAGGTGCCGCCAGGACATCGTGGAGCGAGTAGCAAAGGGTGAGTTTTTCTCTGTCATCCTTGATGTGCAAGACTCCCATGAGAGGCCCAGGAAATATCCTAACTCTCTGATAACTCGGTACCCTGTCGGTGTTGATCCCTCCCTCGCCCTGGAACTCCCTGGTGTTCACTCTGCCCGACGTTTTCGTCAAGACGGTTTACCTATCAACCGCATTGTTTTCTCTTGGAGCCTGACTGATCCGCCTCCCTCCAGTTTTTATTTCAGTTTTCTTCCCTGCCTCCCCGACTGTGACATCCGCAGGCTTAGTGACGACCGTCCATTGTGTTTCCGATGTTGGGAATTCGGCCTCATCTCCCGCTACTGCAGTGCATCAGAAAAATGTGCTTGGTGCGCTAGTGACCACTACTCTCGCACCTGCTCACACCGCGTCGCTCCTCCGCCGCCTCCTGTCTCACCTTCAACCCCCGCAGCCACCGAACAACCCGACCTGCCCGCATCTACGAACATCAACTGGAAGTGTCCTCGGTGTAACAAGCAGGGAGTTAATGTATGGCACGTCTGTATCAAGCGCCCGGCAAGGCAACCAGCAGCCTCGCCTCCTCCTCCTCCTCCGCCAGCCTCGTTGCCTCAAACCCCGCATTATGAAGCTTCTGTCTCCTCGGAGTCAGCACAGATTCGTGAGCTTCGTGAGGCTGTTGCTGCTCTAACGACTCGTTGCAACTCACTCGCAGAGCGGTGTGATGCACTCCTGACTAGCCTTGTTGATCTCGCCGCCAAACAAGCCTCCACATACACCACACTTGATGAAGGGCAACAGGCAATGATTGCTACGGTCACCACACTCATCGATAAGTTTGACGCTATCGTTTCCCACCTAGAGAAGAAGGATATGGAGTCGTTGATACCTTCCTCCCCTCTGGGCGGTGCACGGCGTGTTCGTGCGCACCCCACCACCTCATCCACGTCTGGCTTCCGCGTACCGAAGGGTAGAGTTCGCACGTAATATTGAGCTTCATTTCATCTCCTGGAACGCCTGCGGTTTAAGAGATCTGGCAAGACTTTCAGCTTTGAATGGATATGTTAAGAAACACTCCCCGACAGTCATATTCATTCAGGAGGCCTTTGTTGGTCCTCTTTTTGGTGACAGACAAGCTCCCTCATTTATTGGCTACGTTCCTTACGTCCACCCAGGTCGAAACGGTCTCGTCACATATGTACACTCCTCAGTACCACACCAGCTGCTTCGTACCTCCGTTGAAGCAGAAATGACCTTCAACTCCTGGAGGTAACGATGGGGCACGGCAGGATTTGTTTATGTAATGTCTGTTCTGCCCCGGGAAGAATAAACTTGGCGGCCTTACCCCTTCCAACACTTAGTGGCATTGTGTACATGGGTGATTTCAATGCCCGCCATCCTGAACTTGGTGACTCTTCTCCAGCTCCGAACCGGAATGGGCCTCGACTCCTTGATTTCGTCAGACGATATCGACTCACACGATGGGATACTGGCGGCGGCACCCACTCCGGTGGAGGTACCCTGGACCACATCTTTACGTCAGGGCTGGTAGCTCCACGTGTCAAGTGTTTCTCCATCCCCGTGCTTTTCTCTGACCACGTTGCTCTGGGCCTCCGATACTCCGTACCAGCAACACCCCCTCCCTCTCACGTCCGCACCCGCATCCAGATACCTCCAAAATACTGTCCAACATACATCTCCTACATGACTAATATGCTTCCTACATTTAACACCTGCTCCCGTGATGAGTTGTGTTCCTCGCTGGTGAAGTCTACCCATGACTTTTACACCCGGTATGTCACCCGGCCTCATCTCACCCGTCGACCTGGGGTTCGTATCGGGCCACCCGATGACCGTGTGCTTCAGGCAGAAAGGAAGGCGGTGGAGCACGGCCTTGCTTTCCAGAGAGACCTAACCCCTGCCCATCTTCACCAGTACCAGACGTCTCGAGACGAGCTGATGACTCTCCAACAGCATGCCCAGACTGACTCGTGGCTCAACTTTACTGATAGCATTAATCATCTCACCAGCGTGGGTTCAATGTGGCACAAGATTAACAAGATTGTAAAGAAAAAGCCTTGCACTGCTCTCCATCACTGTCTTACGGAATATGCCGAGTCCCTTACTGACTCCTGGTCTGCACAATCACGACCTGGCAACCTTCCAGCACCTGTACAAGCTGCACTCTCCTCCCACGCAAGCCTTCGTTCTCTCCGCCTGGTGGACGCTCTGTTGCGGACAGATGAGGAGGATGACGTTCCCATCACGTCGATGTACGTCATAAGCACCTGGTGATGACGGGATCACTTACTCTGTCCTATGTCTTCTCCAGAAAGTTCCTGGCGATCCCCTGCTGCAACTTTTTAACTCGCGTTTTCGGAAGGGTCGTGTGCCTCTGGCGTGGACCTCTAGCACCATAGTACCCGGTACTGATAAATTCCGCCCCATCTCCCTGACATCGTGCTTCAGTAAGGTGCTTGAACGGATCTTCTTAACCGCCTGATGTTCCGCCTGCAAAACAAGCTTTCGCCGCTACTGCATGGTTTCCTGCCTCAGCGGGGGACGCACCACTGCCTGTATGAGCTTTATTCCCGCCTGTCACCCACCAGTGTTGCAGCATTTATCGATCTTAAGAGTGCTTTTGATATTGCGAGTAGAGAAGTCATACTTGATCAGCTTGTGGCCTTTGGTGTCAAAGGACATTTGTTGAGATGGAAACGTAGCTACCTCAGCAACATTACTGCTCAGGTTCTTTTCAGGGGCGCGTGCAGTACTTCTAAAGGCTTCGATTTGGGTACTCCACAGGGTGGCGTACTAAGTCTATTTATCTTCAACGTCCTCATGCATCGTCTTCTTTCTCTCCTTCCTGACAGCCCCGGCATTGCAATTACCTGTTATGCTGACGACATTTGCATCCACTCCTACTCACCCATGGATCTTCAGCAATTCCTTAATGCGTTCTATGTATCCTCAACTGCTTGTGGCCTCGTTATTTCCCCTGAGAAGAGTAGGCTTTTCTCTACACGCATACCTCAGACACTCCCTGTCTTCACCGTGGGAGGCAGTATTGTCCCGCATTGCACACAGTATACCTACTTTGGTTCACCCGTGCGCATCACCCCAGCTATGCCTGCACAACAACGTATCCATCCCATCGTTAAGGAGCTACTGGACAGACTAGAGCAGCGCTTCATCCCTGTCAAGTGGCTTGCAAACAACATGAAAGGAGTCTTTATCCCTGTAACCAAGACCATCTACATAGAGTTTCTTCGATCAGTTGTCGACTATCTTTCCCCTGCGCTCTGCCAGCTTTCCAGGGCATCACTGCAACCACTTGAAAATTTTAAAAACAAAGTCATGCGGTTTATCCTGGGTTGCCCCACTTGGACCAGAATAGTCAACATGCTGTCAGAGCTAGCTTTGAATCCACCTGTTGATAGTATCTACATGAATGTCACGTACTTCAGCATCAAGTGTTTGCGTTTTCCCCATCTTGCTCCTTACTACACTCATGTCATCCGAGCGGCACTCGACCCGAACACACGCCGACCTCCACTTCGGCCAGGCGGACGCACACTTGTCCGCATGGTATGTGCTGACCTCCGAAGGTTCGCCATTGTGTTATAGTAGGATATCAATGTATTATTATTATTTGATATCACCACGAATTAGGCATACAATTGTCAATGGAAAAACCCCACGACAGATAGATCACGCCACCTTATAGGAATGTCGTCCGTCAGTGTTTACCGTCTCAGTTTTGTATACTTAGCACTCCGATGGTGCGTGGATGTCACCTTGACATACGTGACCAATTGTAACAATTATTTTCCAACCTGTAACTCGCGACTCCTTCACGAGAGTCCGACTGACACACAACGACAGTCGCTCTCGCTCCGTCGCTTCTTGTACATAAAGGCTACGAATATAATTCGCCTTAAGGAAGCTGAAGTCTTAATCAACACCCTTTAAACGCCCCCCGACAAGCCCGTTACATTTGGTTGGCAGCGGTCACCCCGCGCCTGTGCCTTCGCTACCTCGTTCTCCTCCAAGCCACGAGAACTCACCAACAAACTCCGGGGACAGGCGTACAAGGGAAGAAGGAGTCAACGCACCTGCCGTCCGCGGCAACGCACCTGCCGTCCGCGGCAACGCACAAGGCGCCAGCTACAAGCATCTCACAAGTCGCCACCTACGTGCAACTCACAAGGCGCCAGCTACAAGCATCTCACAAGTCGCCACCTACGTGCAACTCACAAGGCGCCAGCTACAAGCATCTCCCAAGTCGCCACCTACGTGCAACTCACAAGGCGCCAGCTACAAGCATCTCACAAGTCGCCACCTACGTGCAACTCACAAGGCGCCAGCTACAAGCATCTCACAAGTCGCCACCTACGTGCAACTCACAAGGCGCCAGCTACAAGCATCTCCCAAGTCGCCACCTACGTGCAACTCACAAGGCGCCAGCTACAAGCATCTCCCAAGTCGCCACCTACGTGCAACTCACAAGGCGCCAGCTACAAGCATCTCCCAAGTCGCCACCTACGTGCAACTCACAAGGCGCCAGCTACAAGCATCTCCCAAGTCGCCACCTACGTGCAACTCACAAGGCGCCAGCTACAAGCATCTCCCAAGTCGCCACCTACGTGCAACTCACAAGGCGCCAGCTACAAGCATCTCCCAAGTCGCCACCTACGTGCAACTCACACGGCGCCAGCTACAAGCATCTCACAAGTCGCCACCTACGTGCAACTCACCAGGCGCCATCTACAAGCCTCGAGCACACCAGCTATAAGCAACTCTACAGGCGTCCAGCCTACAAGCCTCGAGCACACCAGCTACAAGCCTACAGGCTCTACAGCCTACAAGCCTCGAGCACACCAGCTTCAAGCAACTCTACAGGCGTCAAGCCTACAAGCCCCGAGCACACCCACAGGCCTACGCAGCCGATAGCGAGGGCCACAATCTACAAGCCGCTCCCCCGCTTCAAGCCAGCACTGCTACGTACCCTGCAAGCCACTCCACGATACGGCAGAGGTATTCACACCTGCAACGAGGAGGCACGCCCGCTGACCTTGGGACACCCGCATGCCCCTCGCTCCACAGCTGGCGGCACCACCGCCGCTGCCGGGAGCATCGGCCCAAACCTCTTCCGGCAAACAGTCAGCAAGGGTACCCGCGGACATCTCCCGGTGACTGCAAGCTGTTCCCACTACCGTTTCTTGCAAGGCGTCTTCTCAAGAGGTTACACACCCAAGTCGTCTTGTCTGCCACCGCCGCCCATCTCTTACTATAACAAGGACGACGCGGCCATCATACGTCTGGCGGCAGTGTACCAGCTCCCAGCCGCGCACCGCGGCCGCTCATTTTGCTGGGTCAGCAGTTTTTCAACCTCCATTGCGAGTCCTCCGATGTCAGCCCATCCCTCACCTCTCACCGCCGCTGTGGCCGCGGCCGAGGTTTCCTGACGCGCCTACAACGACTGCACGTCACCCAGGGCATCACAAGCCGTCGCCCTCTCCACTACATCAGCTGATTAATCTTGGTATTTGTGGATATTCCATTCTTGTCCAAATATGCCGACTCGGCTCATTTTCATTATTATCCGTGCAGAGGCACGATTTTTTTTCTTTCTGCGTTCCTAACGCTGTTAATCAGTCATAATTGTGAGAGTAACGTTCATTCGCATACGATATTGATTCTTTCTTATTGTTTGCTAGCGAGTCTATTGAGTATAGTGTGATTTCCCTGATCAAAGTTAATCTTCATCAGTGTGCCCTGCCTCCGTTTTCTTTTCACCGCTCGAGAGAAAACGTGAGCTTCAATGGTATACTCACTTAACATACCACTTTGTTTATATAGTTATTCTTTCTATATATACCCATATCATTAGGGCATTCCATTATAACCTTAACTTCTATTACGTCTAAACAGGCACCTTGCTAGCCATTCTTTCTTGCCTTTTTAGGGTTTCAACGCAAACTATTCATTCATACACGTTCCGTTTATTGGTTCATATTTACAGCTATCAACATATGCTCCTATTTTGTAAATGATTTACACCATAGTATGAACAAAGACACTCTCGCTAAACTCGGCGACACCTTTAAACAGTTGGCTCGTCCTTCAAGTGAAGAGGGACTGGAACACGATACCACAACCGGTGAATTTACTAAGGTAATCTTATGTTCAGGCACTCATTATTTATCAATTACAGGCCGCAGAATTCGTTCACCCCCGGGTTCGTCTGCATACTTACACTCAAGGTTCAAGGACACCCTCACCAGCATCCCCTCGCACCAGCCGCAGTATTACAGGCTCAAAGTAAGGTCTCTCTCACCTGTAGTTTTGCAAGCAATCAGGACATTCTGAACATTCTTGTTTCGCGAAACGTAGGGAATCAACACATTCAAGACAGGGCTCAGATAGGAGGTCAGGAGGTTACAGGGGCGGGCATCATTCATCACACAGGAACCCTAGGCCAAACCATCAGCGGAAGGCTGCCTTTTGCCATATCCACGGGAATTGTTTTCATGATTCAGACAGTTGTTCTGCAATACAAAAGGCCAAGGAGGAACAGGAGTACAAGTCCTCAGCGGACAGTAAACCACACTCCTCTTCTCAGAATAAAGACATGACTTCGTGACAGCCCCGAGGAGTACATCCAAGTGTCCCTTAAGGAAAATACTAATTGGGAGCAACTTGACTCCGTCATTGCCGCCTTGGGACGGACAAGCATAATTGCCCTCCCTTGCAAGGTGGGCAACACTTCACTCACCTTAGCGGTTGACACAGGTGCCACAGTCAATGTCATATCCGACTCCGCTTACAGGTCACTGACACGACAAGCGAGTGGGGAAAATTGGCCGCTCCAAGAGAACGACCTGAATGTGGTAGGCGTGACGGGCACCACTTTGGGAATCCTTGGGCGAGTACCACTAACAGTCAGCTTACATGAAAAAGTATGTCCCTTTCGAGATTTCTTTTATGTCTCTAGCAGGTTTGCTTTACCTGTGGATGGGATCTTAGGATTGAACGCCATGAAAGACCTGCACATCGCCATAAACCCTGTAAGCAACGCGATCGTGTATCAAGGCCGACGCATACAGGGGATGGTCAATCCATCGCCTCTGTCAACTGTAATCTCACCCTCAGAGGTGGAAAATGACCAACACACCACAGACTCAGGGGCTGCCACCGCCCAAGTGTCCCCTCTTACGGTCAAACCACACGAAACCATTGCAGACTTGTGGCGGACAGTAACGGCAGTCGTAGAAGGTCCTCATATAGTTCCGGATCGTGCTGCAAAACTTGTTAAAATCCGTTTGCCTAACGCCCCTCCGGCGGGCAGTGATGTGTGTATCGACGGAGTTCCTCACGTACACCGCGTGACGGTGGGTAACTCTTGCAACAGTCAAGGAGGAGGTTTTGCAGAGGCATTGGTAATAAACACGTCTGGATCCCCTGTATCCTTAAAACACGGTGTTCGATTATGCCAGTGTCTAGTGTATGGGAGAAATGTCGCCCCAGAACCAGCTGAATACCCTTCAGCCCAAGTTTCAGGCATATCCTCGGCGTGTCAGGCTTCTCCCGAACAAGACACAGCTAATTTAGAGGCGTTCCTAAAGTTGCACACTATTCGAAATTAAGCCAACCTTAGTCCAGCTTCTGGAGCATTATCGGGGGGCGCTTGCTCTACCAGGCGAGCCGCTTGGAGTTACGCAGTGTGCTGAACACCACATTAAGTTAAAACCCAATACAAATCCTGTATATATCAATGCGTACAAGCTCCCCCACAGTCAGAGGGAGGTGGTGCAACAACTTATCTCTGAAATGTTAGAACAAGGTGTCATCAAAGAATCGAATTCCCCGTGGAATTCGCCCTTTTTCCTGGTTCCAAAGAAAGACGGCTCTTATCGTCCTGTGATTGATTTCCGGCGTGTGAACACCGCGACCGTGGATGATCATTTTCCGCTTCCCGTTCTTAGAGATCTTCTGATGTGTCTCGGTAGAGGAAATAAAGTCTTTACGAGTCTTGATCTGGTCAGTGGCTACTGGCAACTGCCCATGGCCCCGAGTCACGTGAAATAACGGCTTTCAGCACGCCTCATGGCCACTATGAGTGGACGAGGATGCCGTTCGGGCTCAAAGGAGCTCCTTGACCTTTCAAAGGACAATGAACAGTATTTTTGGTGACTTGCTGGGCAACTCTGTCTATGTGTATTTAGACGACATCATCATAGCAAGTAAAGACGTGCATGCACACATGGAAACACTAAAAGCAGTCCTACACAGACTTCAAGAGGTCGGATTAAAGCTCAAAATCACCAAATGTGAATTTTAAAGCCTCGGATCAAGTTCTTGGGGCATGTCGTGGACGAATTCGGCATCCATACAGTGGACGACAAAATAAAGGCTATTGCCGAGTTCCCTCAGCCAACGTCTGCGGACAAGGTACGGTCTTTCTTGGGTGTCGCAGGTTATTACAGGCCTTTCATTAAGGACTTCGCAGCTCGCAACCCATCTTTTAAAGAAAGACGTACCATTTCAGTGGCTCCCAGCTCAACAAACGAGTTTTGAGGATTTAAAGAAAGCGCTTACACGGGCTCCGGTCCTTGTCTTTCCGGATTTCAAGGACCCCTTTCAGCTTTGTACCGACGCTTCGGCTAGTGGAGTAGGAGCCGCGCTGATGCAAACAGATATGTCCGGCAAAAGCATGTGATAGCGTTCGCCAGTCAGTACTTACAGCTCCGGAAAGAACTATTCTGTTACCCACCTAGAGGCTCTTGCCATTGTGTGGGCTCTGAAGCATTTTCGTGACATTGTGATGGGGTACAAAATTGTGGTGTTTACGGACCACGCGGCCATAACTGATCTTTTCAAGGGAAAAAACCTACACGGTCGTCTGGCAAGATGGTTCTTAACGATCCAAGCATACAATCCGGAGATAAAATACATCACCGGGAAAACAAATGTGGTCGCAGATGCCTTATCTCGGAATGTTCCGATAGGCGCGATTACCACCCCAGAGGTCATCCACAACTTCACTTCACCTGAGCTACACACTGCTCAGCGTGACCACCCTGTGTGGAAGAGGTTAATTTACGCCCTCGAGTCGGGAGACGAATCAAACCTTCCTGAATTGCCAGTTCCCTTTTCACAATTCTTCCTATCAGAGGACAACCTCCTTTGTAGGTCATGGCCAACCAAACCGGTACCTATAGACCAACTGGTCATCCCAGACATATACGTCCCCGTGACGCTTAAGCTGGTCCATAACACACCCATTGCGGGTCACCCAGGAAGAGACAAGACGCTATCTGTCACCAGACGAAAATTCTACTGGCCCACATTACGGGTTGATGTAGAAAAACATGTCGCACATTGCGTCGTTTGTGCTAAGCACAAGGGGTCCGTCAAAGGGCCAGCACCTATGTTGCAATACCCAGTACCAGAGGCGCCATGGGATGTTGTTAATATAGACTTACTACAGCTCCCCCAGAGCCAACATGGCTCGCGCTACTTATTGGTGTGCGTCGACCAGTTCTCTAGGTTTCTAGTTCTAGCGCCTCTCAAGGACAAGACAGCCACACGCGTGGCCCATGCCCTCGTGACTCACGTGTTGTGTCCACATTCGTCTCCTCGAATTCTTCTGAGTGACAATGGCACCGAGTTTAGGAACTCAGTATTGAGCGAAATATGCGCTCAGTTTAACATCACGCAATCCTTCATCACAGCTTACCACCCAGCTGCTAATGGGTTGGCGGAGAGGGCTAATAGGAAAATCTTACAGGTCCTCAGGCCTATCGTGAACGATCTCCACGATAATTGGGAGGATTGGCTATCGCATATAGCCGCTTCCATAAATACGTCGGTAAACGACTCTACGGGAAGTCTCAATACTACATCTTGTATGGGGTGGAGAAACGTCTTCCGTACGACTTCCTAACAACCCCACAGCAACCTCTCTACAACATTGATAGGTACGCACAACAGCAGATGCATATGTTTTCCAAGATACACTCAGAAGTTAGGTGTACGTTAAAAGCTACGAAGGTTGAAATGATGTCAAAACAACACAAACAGTCCGTCGGTGAATTTCAAAGAGGGTGACACAGTCATGATTAAGCAAGCGGAAAGGAGTTCGAAACTGGGGCTAAATTTGTGGGTCCTTACCGAGTTGTTCGGAATGTCAGGAAATCGGTTCGAGGTTCTCGAGTCGAATAGTGGAGTCAGTCTAGAAGTTCACAGTGATCGTCTGAAAGTAATTCCCTCACCTTTGGACCTTGATATTGGTACTTCCCCCTCAGAGTCAAATGTTCAACAAGATAATCCCAACACCCATAGCTATAACTTGAGACCACGGGTTTAAATACTTCATTCCCACCACTTTCAGATCATGATGTTGCGTTTTCTGACCATCTTGTTGTCCCTCGGCTCCCTGCTTGCAACAACACCCATCCACCTGAAGCCTGGTGCCCTCACGGCACACATAGGAGAGGTCTTCCTCATAGAAGATGTGCTCCTCGTAAAATATCCATATACTTCCTTGACCAACACCACGGACACAATCAGGATAGTCTCAGAAAAACTACTCGGCATGGCAGACGCCATCCGGGCTACCAAGACTAGGGAATCAAAGGCTCCTTCTAGTACCAACTCTCTGACTCTTTTTCAACTACTGGAGGATAGGATTCTGTTCTTACGGGGAAAAGTTGATGAGGTAAACATGGATTATAGTTTTCCTCAGTTCACTCTCAGGTAAGAGGGGGTTGCTCAACATCGTGGGGTCCGCCTCAAAGTTCCTTTTCGGTACGGCTACCGACGAGGACGTTCGCGATTTGCGGGACCACTACGCTCATGTACTTTCCTTTGCTGCTAGAAATCGCAGGGTGATCAACGCCAATTGTAGAAAACTTGCGCAATTGCATACTAACATTGACGAACTGCTAGAGCAGACAAATAAGATGGTAGAGGTTATCAACATAGTTGTCAAACAGATCGACCAGGTGAATCAGTTTCTCCTCCTAGATCAGGCCTTGCATGTATTGGAAAACGTCATTAACTCCGTCGCAACGGCTAATCAGCAGGTTATTAGCAACATGGTTGATGCAGCGCACGGTAGAGTCACACCTGCCTTGTTCCCTCTACACGATTTGAGAACGACTGTCCAGATCGGGTATCAAAATTATAGCCTGACGCCTTTATTCACCCCGGACATGAGTCAATATTTTTACCCCTTGATTGAGTCCAGCCTCACCCCTGATGCCATAATCATTCATGTTCCATTTCAGACGGCGGACGTGTTTGAGGCACACGAAATTGTCCCGTTCCCTTTTTCGGCAAAGGACAGTGTGTTGGCCCTGGACACGTCCCCGTCTCTTGTTCTAATCGCGAAGGATTTCGCTCTGTATTCAACGGGTAGCTACTCACTCTTGCAGTATTGCAAGGAGACGGTCTTCGGGCGATTCTATTGCTCTGCGTCTCTCTTTGCCTTCCTTCCAGTTCGGGGAGGAGTATACGAGATCGCCCTCACCCGCGTGAACGCGTCTGACGCTCTTTCCCTGTGCCCTTACAAGCAGCTAACACCAACGCCTGTTTTCCATAAGAACTTTCAGGGTCTGCATTATTTTTATTTCCCTCAGTCCTTCTATGTATCGGTCATCTGCCCGGAGGGTGCCACTTATCAACGGGTTACTGGTCACTATGCCATAGCGGAAGCATGCTATATCCGCTCCACTAACATAACAACGTACCCGTCCCGGATTCGTCTGGTTTTCACGGCCAATATTTCCCATCGAGTGTTTCCTCTACGGTCTCTCGATGACATTCATTTCTCCAGCATCTCGTATGTGACTAATTCCCTTAATTCATTGTCTTTCGCGAACAAAACAGAGTTTGCGGAAACCCTGGAGGAAACGCTGCCTGATTATTTGCATCTCCCCTACCTGTACCCTGGATTTTTTGTACCAATGTTTCTGATGTTCGTCAGTCTCGTCGTCATGTGCTACCTTATTAGGAGAAACTCTGTCCTGCACGATTATTTGGTTGTGCAGACACGGCGACTGGATGCAGGGAGGCCACTGGCAAGGTAGTTTTTCCTTTTCTCAGACAAGTCAGGGGACAGAAACCTGGCTGCTCCTATACTTAACATTGTACTGTGTTTCACTACTGTATTTTTTTTAGGAGCTAGATCAACGTTTCATTGTCTGTAACTATGCCAGTTGATGGTTTCTTATACATGTGTCCTTATATTTATCTTTTGAGAGGTTTCTTATGTTTCATGTCATTGTTCATGTCGTTGTGGTTTCCCTCTCCCTATTTATATTATAATTCCACATCTGTTCTTACATAGCCAGTGTTTTAATATAATTGTATCATAGGCAGTCTGCTTGACAAACTCCCTCTATGTATGTTCATGGTACCTAGACTGCTATTTCGATTTTTATATATCGCGAGGTCGCGATCACTGGTAGGTGACCGAGCAGTGTTATAGTAGGATATCAATGTATTATTATTATTTAATATCACCACGAATTAGGCATACAATTGTCAATGGAAAAACCCCGACAGATAGATCACGCCACCTTATAGGAATGTCGTCCGTCAGTGTTTACCGTCTCAGTTTTGTATACTTAGCACTCCGATGGTGCGTGGAGGTCACCTTGACATACGTGACCAATTGTAACAATTATTTTCCAACCTGTAACTCGCCACTCCTTCACGAGAGTCCGACTGACACACAACGACAGTCGCTCTCGCTCCGTCGCTTCTTGTACATAAAGGCTACGAATATAATTCGCCTTAAGGAAGCTGAAGTCTTAATCAACACCCTTTAAACGCCCCCCGACAAGCCCGTTACAATGTGGGCGGGTGCGTGTGTGTGGTTTCTGGCGTATTTCCGGGTTTACTTTGTTTTTTTCCTCGTGTGTGTGTGTGAGGGGGGAGGGGGGTGCAGTGTGTGTGTGAGTGTGTGTGTGTGTGTGTGTGTGTGTGTGTGTGTGTGTGTCGGTTAATCTGTGTCTGCCTCTATCTATCTTTTTCTCTCTTTCTCTTCTCTCTCCTCCCTCTTCTCTTCTCTTCTCTTCTCTTCTCTCTCTCTCTCTCTCTCTCTCTCTCTCTCTCTCTCTCTCTCTCTCTCTCTCTCTCTCTCTCTCTCTCTCTCTCTCTCTCTCTCTCTCTCCAAATATAGTGAAAACGATGGATGATATTTTTTTTAGAAGCCGAAAAAGAAATTATATTATTCAACACACACACACACACACACACACACACACACACACACACACACACACACACACACACACACACACGCCGCTTGTACGTATACGCTCCTTGTGAAAAATTTCCGGTGTCGTGGGGGTCGTTAGAAGCTGGAGTTGTGGCCGGGCGAAAGGAGCACCACATAAATATTACCTGTTTCCTTCCTTCACCTCGTGGCCGCGCGCTGCATCGCCTTCCTTCACCGTTTGTTGAGGGGTCACGCCGGGCCGCTGCCTTGCTTTACCACGGAGGAAACGAACGCTGGGTCTTGAGTATAGACTGATACACTGGTGGCAGCGCTTGGATACCCCTATCTTGTGAGGTTTACTGGTTTTTACTTGTTCTTTTGTTCCGTTTTGCATTGCCTCCCTTCGCCCTTTGTTGAGGGGTCACACCGTGCCGCTGTCGTGCTTTACTACGGAAGAAACGAGCGTTGTGTCTTCATTGCGGGATGATACACTGGTGGCAGCGCTTTGATATCCATGTCTTGTGAGGTGTAATGGTTTTTACTTGTTCTTCTTTTCCGTCCTGGATCACCTCCCTTCACCCTTTGTTGAGGGTTCACTCCGGGCCACTGCCTTTCTTGACTACGGAGGAAACGAGCGCTTGGTCTTGAGTGCGGTATGGTATATTAGTGTTACCGTGGCAGCGCTTGGATCCCGTGAGATGTACCGCTGGCGTTTTGCTAATCTTCTGTGATGTATTGTTTTCTTTATTTAAATCTGATATCGTAATGATGACTCTTGTAGTGGAATTATTAAAGGCAGTGAAGAGGATCGTGTCAAACCGAGGACATGGGTTCGAGTCACACCGAAGGACGATGACAATTTTCAACCATCGCCAAGTGTCAAAAGATTACCTTCATGCTGGCCAGGTCCTCAGTCAACACTAGCTGCAGCGACTTCGTTCAAGTGGAGCACCGGGGGGCAGCATGGGCCAAACAAGTCATACATCACGGCAGCCACTTAAAATAACGCCTGCACCACTAACAGACTCCGGTCGTCCAAGAGGCCCCTCTAGAGTGCCTACCGGCGCTAGAGGCAGCACCTAAAAAAATTGTGTTGAATACCTTTCCTATGGCTCTGGCTTGTGACCTAAGTCCAGCACGTGTTCTCAGTAATTGCTCTGCTTGTATTGGTGGTGGTGGTGGTGGTGGTGGCGGTTCAAGGCAGTCGTGTTCGTGTGTAGTGTTGCGTCTTTATTTCCTCGTTGGATATGCGGCGAAACTTCATTTTAGTGACGAATCAAAACTGTCACCCTTTTCGTAGCGGCACATAAAGTTTTGGTATTGGAAGTGATGGCAATGGGGTCGTATTGGCATCAAGGGCAAGCTATTCATTCCCCGGCTTGATCTGTGACATTCCTCGTGCCCCGTGTGGCTGGGATGCTGTCAGGCTCTGGAGATGCCACGTCTTTGGGGTGTCAGGGATCCATAAACCTTTGATCTCCGCGACGCGTATCAGTGAAGGCTGCAGGGACATTGCATACCGAGATCAGAGGCCGAGATGTCCCAGGGAGTCATTTGTGCTTCCTCTCTCCCCCTCCCTCTCTCCGTCTCCCATCTTCATCGTTTTAATTCCTTTTCTGTCTTCGGTAGATATGCAAAACCGGCACTTTTCATCCTTTTGGTTAATTGTCAGTCTCCTGTATTTTAGATTTCAATTTATATCCATTTCTCTCCCTGTCCTTCATCCATTTAATTCCTTTTCAGTTTTCAGTGTCTAATAATTCTACTGATATGCATTGCTGTTCCTCTTATATTTCTCTTGATATGCATTATCGTCACTCCCTTTCATCTCTCATCTCTTCATCTTTCATCTCTTCATTGTCTTATATTTCTTCTGATATTTATTAATGTCCCTCTTTTTCATCTTTTTAATTGTCTTTCTGTCCTCATTGTCTCAAGTTTCAAGTGATATTCATTAAACCTCTCTTCTCCATGCTTTTGATTCCCTTTCAGTCCTCAGTATTTTCTATTACACTGATATTGCTGTTCCTCTTTTTTATCGTTGTATTCCTTTTCAGTGCTCAGCTTCTTATTTTTCAACTGGTATATCCATGGTTGTCCCTCGTCTTCTAACTCTTAATCCCTTTTCAGTCTCCAGTGTCTTAGATTTCAATATCCATTACTGTCCCTCTTCTTCACTTTTTTTAATTCCTTTTCAATCTCCAGTGTCTTAGATTTCAATATCCATTACTGTCCTTCTTCACTTTTTTTATAATTCTTTTTCAGTCTTCAGTGTCTTAGATTTCTACTATCATTACGGTTCTTGCTGTGTACAGGGATAACATTGCAACCTTTTTTTTTTCTTTAATTGAATTTCAGTTTTTCGATTCGTTTATTTTTTCAACTTCGTAGCCAATTATCAAATATCCATTCCCCAGAAATAGAAGAAAATATTGAAAATTGTTTTAAAATGAAAATGCTTATTCTCATCTGTTTCACGGCAATGAAAATTAATGTTACGAACTCATATAAAGAAAAGCCATTTGTAGATTTATTTTTTTAGAGGAAAGGAAACAACTCAAGGACAAAAATAATTGAGAAAAAGAAAAAGCCCGCCAACGACTGCCCCTTTAAAAGACAGTATAGATGATGGATTATAATAAAGTCACGAAATGATAAACTTGTTTCGAGTAAAGCCACAAATTTTCATATAAAAACCGAAGTTAAGAAGTAAGAACCACCAATATTTATACGAAAACACGAATTTCAGAAGTAGGAGAGGAGGACAAATTTCCCCGTGCAGTAATCAGGATGAACGAGGAATATATTCAAGCCTCGCGTTCTTAAGACAAATTGGAGGTAATAAGTTTGCACGCCTTGACTGACTAGACGTCGCGGCTGCTGAGGCTGAGCAGGATAAACACACCGCGCCGAGGAGCACCCAGGACGCGGCGGCGGCGAGGAAGAGACGCGTGTTCTTGTGTGTGTGTGTGTGTGTGTTTCCGTTGACACCCACGAAGATGATGTGAGGAATTGTAATGATGGAAATGAATGGGACTTTTCTTCTTATTATTATTCCTACTCTTATTCTTATATTAGTTTTGCTATTGTTATTGTTGTTGTTCTTCATTTTCTTTTTCTTATTCTTCCTCTTCTTCTCTTCTTCTTCTTTTTCTTTTTCTTCTTCCGTTTCTTCTTTGTCGTCTTCTTTGTCTTCTTCTTCTTCTTCTTCTTCTTCTTCTCCTCTTCATTTAACGTCCTTATTATCTCTCATAGGGCTGGACGGGTTGATGGGACGAAGAGAGTTACGTTCAGTGGGTAGATATGGCACTTAAAAAGGGACGGTAAAGTTATGTAAAAAGGGCGTACACAGTGTTAGTATTTGTAAGATGCGGCAACTAAGAGTCTTGAGTATGGGCGCTGTGCATAAACTGAGTACTTGTAGAGATGAAAAGCGTCTTGTTCAGTGGGTAGATATGGCACTTAGAAGGGGACGGTTAAAGTACGTAAAAAGGGCGTACACGGTGTTAGGAGATGTACGATGAGGTAACTGAGAGGCTCGAGTATGCATAGACGCCATAAATTTCTTCGGACTCTTGGCACGAGGTGTGAGGGAAGGGAGTAAGATCGGTATTGTCCATGGAGGTAGAATTGGTGGAGTCGACATCAGCCCAATTAAGTGAATCCGCCCGAGCTATCATTTTTACGGCCAGGTGTCAGGTGTTGTCAGGTCAGGCTCCCTCTTAATGGGCTCGGCCAGGCTCGCCCACCCCCATCTTTTGGCCGTAAATTTGACAGTTCGTCGGCTTCACCTCAATGAATGGGATTAGCGGGCCGTGTCGACTCCACCGATTCTACCTCCATGGTATTGTCAGACGCTTCCACTCCACATGTCAACTACTTTCAAAGACCAAAAAGGAGGTCAGTCGGGTTAAATGGGTGTTTTCTAAGTTTCATGGAACAGAGGAAGGGTTAGACTACCAACAGGGTCATAAATCTACCCCTGGAGATGCCCCAAACTCCTACGAATGGCTAATCAAGTGAGTTTTTTGGGGTTCACAGTACGGAGGAAAGGTCAAACTACCACCACTCCTTCGAGAGGCTAGTTTATGGGGGGTTCACAGTACAGAAGAAGGGTCAGACTACCACCAGGGTCATAAAACTACCCCCGTTAATGCCCCAAACTCCTACAAAAGCCTAGTCAAATGAGTGTTTTTAGGTTCATGATACAGAAGAAGGGTCAGACTACCACCAGGGTCATAAAACTATTCCTGGAAATGCCCAAAACTCCTACGAAAGCCTTGTCAACTGAGTGGTTTTAGGTTCATGATAAAGAAGAAGGGTCAAACTCCCACCAGGGTCATAAAACTACCCCTGTAAATGCCCAAAACTCCCACGAAAGCCTTGTTAAATAGATGTGCTTGGGCGCCGAAATGTTTCAGAATACGGAATTATGCGTGTGCAAGCTCCTGTATTTCCTGAGCGAGGCGTTGGCTGCGTCGTGGCTGGGCAGAGACTTGGCGAGTGTTGCCGAGGGTCTGGGCTGCCCGCACGGGGTGTTTGTGGCTGTTATGGCTGGGTGTGGCGGGCAGGAAGAGGCGGCCAGTGCGGGATGCAACGTAGCCAGAAGAAGAGGAGTTAGCGTGGGATATTCAGTAATGATTGGGTTTGATTTAGTTAAGTAATGATATAGACAGATAGATAGATAGATAGATAAATATATAGATAGTGTTATATACAAATTTTCATTTGTGTCTGTATTTATTAGACTCTCTCTCTCTCTCTCTCTCTCTCTCTCTCTCTCTCTCTCTCTCCTCATTCACACCTGACCTCTGCTGAGAGAAGGACGACTCTCACCCTGCTGCGCCCACAACATCGCTTGACCTGTGTTTTCGTCGTGCTCTTGGGATTGCGTTTGTGTGTTCTCGCTTGTGGACCTTGTGTGTTGCCTGTGATTTCCCGACACGTGTTTGGTGTGTGTCTGCTTGTGGTTTCTGCCTGTGGTTGCCTCTGTGATTTGTGTTTCCGGTGTTTTGCGTGTGATCTGGCTGTTTCCGGGTGTTCTGCGTGGGTTTGAGTGATTCAAGTGTGTTGTGTTTCCGGTGTTTTTGCGTGTGATTCGGCTGCTTTAAGTGTACTGCGTGGGTTTCAGAGTGTTTGAGTGTGCTGTTTTGTTTCCGGTGTTTTTGCGTGTGATTTGGCTGTTTTTCGAGTGTTCTGCGTTTCGAGTGTGTTGTGTTTCCAGTGCTTTTGCGTGTGATTTGGCTGTTTATAGTGCTCTGCGTGGGCTTCAGAGTGTTTTGAGTGTGCTGTTGTATTTCCGGTGTTTTTGCGAGTGACTTGAGGGTGTTTAGTCGTGCTTGTGCTTGGGTTTCTGAGTGTTTCGTGTGTCCCGAGTGTGACTTTGTGTTCCCGAGTGTCTCACGCGTGATTTGGGTGTGTCGAAAACCCACCCTTTGAATTCCCTGAGGATTCAATCTGCTCCTCCTCACTACACCCTCTTTAAATCCCCAAGAGGATTAACACTTCCTACACCCCTTTCCCTCACCTCACCTAAGCCCCCCCCACCCTCGCTCACCTCACATCCCTTTTGCTCCTCCTCATCCCCTAGGCCTAAAGGATTAGCCCTTCCTACTCCTCCCTCACCTCCACATATTTCTAAGCCCTCCCCCCCTCACTCACCTTACCTCACATCCTATTTACCCATCCCTTCACCCACCTTACCTCGCCTCTTTCTTAACCTTTCTTGTTCTCACACACCTCACTCACCTCACATCCCTTCCTACTCCTCTCTCCCACTTACCTCCTTTCCCAAACTCCCTCTCACTCATCTCACCTATTTCCTAACCCTCCTTGATCTCCCACCTCACTCACCGCCTCCCTTTCCCCCTCTTTACTCACCTCACATCCCTTCCTACTCCTCCTCTCTCCCACCTCACCTATTTCCTAACCCTCCTTGATCTCAAACACCTCTCTTTCCCCCTCTTTACTCACCTCACATCCCTTCCTACTCCTCCTCTCTCTCACTTTTCCTCCATTACTAAACTACCTCTCACAAACCTCACCCCCTTTCCTAATCCCCTTCACTCTGTGTTTTTATCTCTTTCATTTCATCTAAGATGGCGCCTAAGAAGTGCAGTATTTGTAACGGTAGCTTCTCAGCTCACTTTTTTACAGGGCGTTCTGCTGTCTGTCGACTGTGTCTCTCCAGGCAGCATCTCGAGACAAGACTGCAGGAGCAGGAAGAGAAGATGGAAGAAGGCCAGAATAAAATAATAGAGCTTTCTCTCACCAGGCAACATCTCGAGACAAGACTGCAGGAGCAAGAAGAGAAGAGGAAAGCAGGGCAGAATAAAATAATAGAGCTTTCTCGCACTGTTGCCTCCTTGCAGGAATTCATCCAGGCTAACGTTGCTGTGGTGCCAAACCCTTCTCCAACCGCACCCTTGTCCTCAGCGGTACCGACGACTCCAGCGGACAACACCACGCAACGGAGGATGCTAATGGCACCGACCATGATGGCTTCACCGTCGTGAATGGAGGAGCCAAACCAGCCAGACAAGCGAGTTATCCTGTTCATTGCTTCAACAGGTTTGCCATTCTGGAGGAGGAGGACGAGCAGGAGAGCACCTTCCTGGTGGGTGACTCCATGATTCGCCAGCAGGTCGTTGAGTTCTGCGGCAGAGTTCCTCGTCGAAGACGGAACTATTGCTATCCTGGTGCTGGGATCGACGACATAACTGCTGCTCTTGAGGAGATCTCCCCCCAGGCTACTAATGATTCACTGTTTGTTATTCACACAGGTACGAACGACGTCACCACGACCCGGTCTGAGGAACTCCTGGAGAAGTACCGTAGGCTCATCCAGCAGTATAAGACTAAATCCCCTAACATTTTGATTTCAGGAGTTCTACCACGGACTTGGGCGGAGAGCGACTTTTTCAGTAAGGCCTTCAGCCTAAACAACCGCTTACAGACTCTTTGTAGGGAGCTTGACGTGGAGTTCCTAAACGCATGGGACAATTTCTATGGACAAAATGAGCTCTTCCACAGGGACGGATTGCACCTTTCTCCCATCGGGGCAGCCAGATTCGGAAGGCTCCTCAACGAAGCAGTGCGTGTCATCCGAGCAAAAAACGAGTCACGGCCACGTCCCTCCACCCCGCCCGTGTAAATAGACGCTGTGCATCGCAACAAACCCGTAACCGGGATCCCGCAAGTACCACCACCTCTATTACCAAGCCTCTAGATAACTTAAAAATCCTTAGTTTCAATGCGCGTAGCCTAAGAAACAAATTTGATGAACTGAGATGTCTTGCTTTAACAGAAAATTTTGACATAATTGCTATAACCGAAACATTTATCGACACCACAAATATTGATTTAAGTTCCGAATACAACATAGATGGCTACAGACTCTTCAACAAAGATCGTGTAAACCGTAGAGGCGGTGGCGTCGCCCTTTATGTCAAAAGCTATTTGCAACCCACTGACAAAACACCGGGAAACAGTAACGTTGAACATTTGTGCGTGCGAGTAAACATTGCAAAAGTCAATTTAAATATATCTGTCACGTACAGACCTCCTGGCAATCACTGATGACGACCTTGAAATGTACAGCGTCTTAAGGCAGTCACTTAATAACAGCGACTCACTGATATTAGGAGACTTTAACCTCCCCTTCTGTACCTGTCAGGTACAGAAGGCGAGTCACATAGAATGATCGAATTTCTAGAAGAAAATGATCTAAGCCAAATGGTTTCTGAGCCAACTCGACAAAATAATATACTCGACCTTGTTATAACGACCCAAGATAACCTAGTCAGTAGTGTCACGGTAGGAGAACACCTTGGTTCTTGCGATCATGAATTAGTGCGCGTCGACATTAAAGCTCAATCATCAGTGACTGAAAATAAAGTAAAGGTGCCCAATTACAAAAGAGCTAACTTCGTAGAAATCCGACAAAAACTAACAGAAATACAACTATCAGATGACGGCAACGTAGAGGAAGCCTGGCTAAGTTTGAAAATCACTTACTCACTCAGCAGAACACATTCGTCCCTTGCGCGAGAAGCGAATTAACACTAATAAAGCCCACCGTGGTTTAATAGCGAAATTAAACAATCAGTCAGTGAGAGAAAATTGTTTTACAGGTTAAAGAAAGAACAAAGCACGCCCGAAAACATTAGACTTTATAATGATGCCAGGCGACGAGTAAAAAGACTAGTAGGTCAGGCAAAGCGTAGATATGAAGAAAATATTGCAGCCAACTGTAAAAATAATCCGAAATCTTTCTTCAGTTACATAAACAACAGAAAGGCGATCAAAAGTGGTATTGGACCTTTAACAAACAGCGACGGTGCACTAGTGACTGACAGCCAACACATTGCAAACCTCTTAAACAATTACTTTTCCTCGGTGTTTAATACTAACAGTCTTCCTCTCGCTATCACCAACACCAGTACTATTGTAAATCTCGAGCATGCATTGCCTAATTTTGAAATAACAACCGATGAAGTTCTTAAAGCATTTAAAACAAATAAAAGTCCTGGACCTGACAAAGTATATCCAACTCTGCTGAAAGAAACAAAGAGCGAAATACTCTCCTCCCTCACAACCGTATTCAATATGTCCTTGCGACAAGGCATCGTCCCTTCAGATTGGAAAAAGGCTAACGTGACACCGATTTTCAAGAAAGGAGATAAAAAAGTACCAGGTAATTACAGGCCCATTAGTCTAACTTCGGTTGTAGGTAAGCTACTTGAGGGCATAATTAGAGACAAAATTGTGAGTTACCTTGAAAGCCACTCATTGATTGGGGACTCACAACATGGCTTCCGAAACAAAAGATCCTGCCTATCAAACCTATTAACCTTTTATAACGACCTCTTCACTGTTTATGACGTAACCAAATCACTGAACGTAGTCCCTCTTGATTTCCAGAAAGCGTTTGATAAAGTCCCGCATCATAAATTACTTTACAAATTAAAGCAAATAGGTACTGACGGTCAAGTAAACCAATGGATCGCGAATTGGTTGAGCAACAGACAACAAAGAGTAGTGATTGACGGATTTAACTCAGAGTGGGCGCCTGTCACTAGTGGCGTCCCTCAGGGCTCGGTCCTTGGCCCAGTGCTCTTCATTATTTACATCAACGACGTGGATGTTGGACTCAATAACCGCATTAGTAAATTTGCAGACGACACAAAGATTGGTAACTCGGTTCTCACTGACGAAGACAGGCAAAGCCTCCAAGAGGATTTGCACAACATTTCAGCTTGGTCGGATAGATGGGAGATGCCCTTTAACGTAGACAAGTGCCAGGTCCTTCAAGTTGGAACGAGGAATAAGAAGTTCGAATACGAAATGCGCGGCGTTAAACTCAAAAGCGTTCAATGCTTCTAGGACCTTGGTGTCAAAATCGCGTCAAACCTCAAATGTTCACAGCCATGCATCGACGCAGCAAATAAAGCGAACAGAACGCTGGGCTTCATCGAAAGAAACTTTTTATTCAAGAATAAAGATGTAATACTCCCGCTCTACAACAGTTTAGTCAGACCCCACTTGGAATATGCGGTACAGTTTTGGTCCCCCCACCATGCAAAGGATATTGCTAAATTAGAAGGTGTTCAGCGTCGGGCAACGAAAATGATCCCTTCCTTGCGCAACAAATCCTACGAAGAAAGGCTTTCTACCCTTAACATGTTCTCTTGAGAAACGTCGCCTCCGAGGAAAACTGATCGATTGTTTATGATCGATGACACTCTGCGCACGAGGAACAATGGCGTAAAACTCAGATGTAGACAAGTAAATTCAGACTGCACCAAATTTTTCTTCACCAACGTTGTAGTGCGAGAATGGAATAAGCTTCCACCATCAGTGGTCCAGTGTAACACGATTGACTCCTTCAAAAATAAGCTCGACCGTCACTTCCTTCAACTTAATATCAACTAGAGTAGAAATGCAACGTTTTGGAGTCTTCTGATTAATCTAAAATCACTTAGGTTTAAGGACAGACCACCAAGTCTGGACCATGGGGTCTGTGTGGTCTGATTGTCTATGTAAATCTATGTCTCTCTCTCTCTCTCTCTCTCTCTCTCTCTCTCTCTCTCTCACACACACACACACACACACCCGTCACCCGTCACATCCCTTCCTCTCCACCCGTTCCTCTGCCTCCTGTACACTGTTCCTTCCTTCTCTTTCATCCACTTATCGTTGTACTCGCTCGGAAAGCTTTTGGAAAAGTTCTCTGTTCTTTCTTGACTATTAAGTTGAGTTTGTTCTGGCAGTGTCCTTCACGGCCTTTTACGCTCCCTTTTTCCGGCTGCCGAGGGTGTTTGCAGGAACCTGAGCGGGGACTGAGTGAACTGCCGCATACTTATTAAACCGAGGCAAACACATGCATATTTGGCAGGCTTTCCTAGGAGTTTGTGGGCATTTCCAGGGATAGTTCTATGACCCTGGTGGGAGTTTGACACTTCTTATGCACCAGGAACTAACCTAAAGAAACACTCATTTCACAAGGCTTTTATAGGAGTTTTGGGCCTTTCCAGGGGTAGTTTTATGAGCCTGGTGGTAGTTTGACCTTCTTCTGCATAATAAACCTAAAGAAACACATTTGACAAGGCTTTCGTAGGCGTTTGGGACATATCCAAGGGTGGTTATATGACCGTGGTGGTAGTTTGACCCTTCTTCTGCACCATAAACCTAAAGAAACACACATATGACTAGCCTTTCGTAGGAGTTTGGTGCATTTCTAAGGGCAGTTTTATGATCCTGGTGGTAGTCTGACCCTTCTGCACCATAAACCTTAAGAAACACTCATTTCACAAGGCTTTCGGAGGAGTTGTGGGCATTTCCAGAGGTATAGTTTTATCATCCTGGTGGTAGTCTGACCCTTCTTCTGCACTATGAACCTAAAGAACCACTCATTTGACAGGGCTTTCGTAGGAGCTGTGGGCATTTCGAAATGTAGTTTTATGACCCTGGTGGTAGTTTGACCCTTCTTCTGCACCATGACCCTAAAAAAAACACTCATTAGAAAATTAGAACCCGACTGATTTGCTTTTTGGCCTTTGGAAATCGTTGATGTGAGAGATGGAAGCGTCTGGCAATACCGACCTGAGGCTGCCGCTGTGTGTGTGTGTGTGTGTGTGTGTGTGTGTGTGTGTGTGTGTGTGTGTGTGCTGCCATGGCCCGCACCAGCTACATACCTCTTTTGTTTCTTTTTTAGGAGCAGCGAGTAGCGGGCTTTTTTTTATTATTGTTTTCTTTTTTTGTGTGCCCTTGAGCTGCCTCCTTTGTTGTAAAAAAAAAAAAAAAATTACTTGCTTCCCTCTGCACTACATGTTAAGTCTGTCCTATTTCCCGTCCACCTCTGTCCACTAGACTTTTCGTACTGTGACACATTTTCTGATCAAACGTTACCCTCCCTGGTGTGCCATTTGGCTGCCTTTTGATCGTATTAAGAGTGGGGCGTCAATTGTTCCCGGTCCGTGATTAATATCGTCCGCTTTCCGTTTTCTTTCCGTTTAACAGTTAGTAGAATTTGCCTCCTGTCGTCGGTAGTTCCATAGACATTTTGTAATTTATTTTTGTTTTGTTTTTGTTCTGTTTCTGGGCTATTGATCACTTTTTTTTTTTAATTCCCTTCTTGTTTTCTTGCAGTTTGACAGTTAATAGAATCTGCCTTCTGTCGTCGGTAGTTCTATAGACATTTGTGATTTATTGCCGTGTTTTTTTTGTTCTGTTTCTGGGCTATTAATTACTTTTTTTTCCTTTCTCTTTTCGTTTCCTTGCACTTTAACAGTTAACAGAATTTGTCTCTCGTCGTAGGTCGTTCTGTAGACATTTGTAATATATTTGTTTTTTGTTTTTCTCTTCTCGGGTGCCTTTTCGTACTGATCCCATTTTCTTCGACACTTAATATTATTTTCCACTAACAGTTTCCTTCCTGGCAGTCACTCGCTCGTGCCGTGGACATTTATAACTTTTTCTGTGATCTTGTTCTGTTCCTGTGTCCCTTTTTGCATTAATCACATTTTTTTCGATACTTTATTATTTCCACTTCAGTAATTTCCTCCCTGGCAGTCACTCGCTCTTGCTGCTAACATATATAACTTTTTCTCGTGTGAATGAAGTTTCCTCGTGTGTTTAAACTTGCTTCTCCGGTACACTTCCCTAACACACTCGAGGACGTCCCTGCTGATGCCTTGGTCCCCGCCCTCCACGCTCTCTCGCCGCCACCAACGCTCTTTGGGTCATGTTCTTAAACCTTTCGTTGCCCAAGTACATACATTTGACAAGGCTTTCGTAGGATTTGTGGGCATTTCCAGGGGTAGTTTTATGACCCTGGTGGTAGTTTGACAAAGTTTCTGCACCATGAGCGTCAGGAAACACTCTTTTTTGGCCTCTTTAGATATGATTTATGTAAAGGAAGGGAACGTTTAAGAATATCAATCATATTATCAAGCTTTTCGGAGCCCAAGCACATTTTTTTTTTTTTTACGTCGCGGCCTATAGCGCCGGTAGGCTTCTTCCCGGTGGGGCCTGATGGTCGGCCCAAGGCTTCTTCCCAGTGGGACCTGATGGTCGGCCCAGCCCGTTCTGGCGAAGGCGAGTGTTTATAGTGGCGCCATCTTGCATTGGCTCATGTTGCCCTCCCGGAGCTCATCTTTAATCCTAGAATCTAGAGTCCGGGTTGATAAGCGGTCTTCTGGACAGCATGTGGGTAGTTTTAAGCCACTCGGCGGCGGCTGAAAAATCCCAGTTTGGTGGCACCGGGCGGGGATTGAACTCGCGTCCTCCTGAACGCGGTACCGTTACTCTGTCGGCTCAGCCACCGCCTCCCCACATTTAACAAGGCTTTCGTAGGATTTGTGGGCATTTCCATGGGTAGTTGTATGACTGGTGGAAGTTTGAAAATGTTCCTACGCCGTGATATTAAAGAAACACTCATAGGGGACGCGTTTGACCTCATTTTTGGATTTTTAGAAGTGATTGATGTAAGGGAACGGAGCGTCTAAGAACACCATCCCTCTATCTATCTCGCCCCGTCCTTAGCCTCAGCCGCTGCCCCCTCCCCTCCCCTGCAACGCCTCTTTCTCGTTCGCTAATATTTAGATGATCACTTCGAAATTTCTTCTTCAGTCGAAGCCACATGTCAACCAGTTTTACATTCAATCTATACCACCTTTTCCTCTGCCTCCTCCTTCACTTCCTCCTCGTCCTCCTCTTCCTCCTCCTCCGCCTCGTCTTTTTTCTTTTCTTTTCTTCCTCTTTTTCTTCCTCTTCTTCTTCTTCTTCTTCTTCTTCTTCTTCTTCTTCTTTTTTTTTTTCTTTTTTTCTTTTTCTTCTTCTTCTTCTTCTTCTTCTTCTTCTTCTTCTTCTTCTTCTTCTTCTTCTTCTTCTCCCTCTATATCTTCTTGTTTTTCTTCCTCCTCCTCCTCCTCCTCCTCTTCCTTCTCTTTTTCTCTTTTTCTTGTTCCTCCTCCTCCTCCTCCTCCTGTGTGGCGGTTCGTTCGGTAAGGTTGACACCACCATCATCATGCCTCCACCCCAAAGCTTGGCTCCCCCGTTGAGGCTTCCGCGCGGCCTCGGACTGAGTGATGTGCAGCGAGGGAGTGGCGGGAGGAAACAAGGTGACTCTTCAGACCGTCTCCCTCTACACTTCAATTGGCAGTAGGGGAGGCGGTGGCCGAGTGGTTAGCGTGCGGGCGTGGTATCCCCTTCTTAGTCAGCCGTTATTGATGTATTGCTGCACACACAAAATAATAATAATGAAATAAAGAAATGGGTGAATTAATAGATAAATAATCATTGTGTTATTTACTCGCCTCGAAAAGTATATTATGTTATGAAAAATATATATCCAAAGGGTGATAATAAATAGAGAAAATATAAATGCATGAAAGTAATGCTAGAAAGAGACGAAATAACAACATCCCGTAATTTCAAACTTTAGCAAGAATATTTAAACACACATTTCTTATATAACATTCGATTTGATGAACTTTAAAGTCACACAGGTCCATATTCATCAACGCCTCGGGCTGCCATTACGACTATTGCCCGAGGCCACGGAGAAGATTAACCGGGTTTTTATGAGTGTTTTTTTTTTCCGGTTCGTGGTTCTGAAGTCGTGTAAAACTATCACCGGGATCACAAAGCAGTTCGTGAAAGGTCCGTCAGCTTCTACGGGAGGCTTTTCAAACAGGCGAACTGAGTGAGGCGCCGACACGTTAAGAATGCGAGAGGAGAGTTTCAAGACGCCTCGCCACCCGAAACTGACCTCCCTTGACCTCTCGTTCTTTTTTCTTTTTTTCCGGGGCAGCGTTTAGCAGGCTCTCTTGTTTATGTTTTTATTTTTTTGCCCCTGAGCTGCCTCCCTTGCCGGCAAAATAATATGATGACTCATGTGATCGGAACCGAAAAATAAGTGTGCGCGCCGCAAACATATAAACGAACAAAAAGCAGCCAGTCATGTCCGCGGCGCCTGGCTTTGATCTGACACGTGACGGCGAGCGTGGTGACAGCCTTGAGTGGCGTCGCGTGGCTCGCTGCTGCGCCCGGCACTAACGTCAGCAAGATGCGATCACCGCCGTCTTTTTTTCTTTTTTTTTACGTTGTTGCCTATTGCGCCGGTAGGCATCTTCCCGGTGGGGCCTGATGGTCGGCCCAAGGCTTCTTCCAGGTGGGGCCTGATGGTCGGCCCAAGGCTTCTTCCAGGTGGGGCCTGATGGTCGGCCCAGCCCGTTCTGGCGCAGGCGAGTGTTTATAGTGGCGCCATCTTGCATTGGCTCATGCTGGCCCCCGGAACTCGTTCTTGATTCGCTTGGACGGCTTCCTCTAGAGTCCGGGTTGATGGGTGGTCTTCAGGACAGCATGTGGGTAGTTTTAAGCCACTCGGCGGTGACTGAAAAATCCGAGTGGTAGCGTGAGGATTCGAACCCGCGTCGTCCATCACGCGGCGAATGTGGGTCCAGTACGCTACCAGTTCGGCCACCGCTCTACCAGGGGAGCACCAAGACACTTCTCCACCCGATTGTCGGCTACTCTGTCAACTATTTGCGGGGTTGACTACAGCGGACTTTTTTTTTGTTTAATCTTTATTTCGCCCTTGAACTGCGGATTGATGCATTTGGTACTAAGTGTCTGCGGAGAATCACGGGATATCGCTGGAATGACATTGTGTCAAACCGGCAATCATTTCGTAAGACTGATTTGAGGCCTGTTACCTGCAGAGTGCGTGGACACCAACTCCAGCACGGTACGCAGAAGTCAATCTTTATCACTGGGTTGTTTTTGTAAGAGTTAACCCCGAGTGGAGGAGGCCGAGGGGACGCCCACATAGTTTGTGGGTTGAGCAAATCAACAGATCCTGCCGGGAGGTACTTGGGACGGGAAGAGAGCTACATGGGGACCTGCCCGGAGGAACCCGCGGGTTTGACGTCGTAGGGTGGGCGTGGCGACGCGCCCCCGGCTTATGCCCCAATTGACTGACTGATTATGCTCCCTCTTGTACTGTAAAAACATTAATATTCATGTACCTCATCTCCTCGTGGACTTGATACTTAAAATCTTATGATTGGCTGTGAATGTTGCCCCTGCCTGCGTCAGACTCCATAAATAGCGTTACTTTGTGCACCCGTGATTCTTGTATTCTGCCTGCGTCACAAAGGTTTGTACTCTGTCATGATTCTTGTGCCCTGCCTCCTCTGATATGATTCTTGTACCCTGCGTGCTCTGGTATGATTCTTGTAACCCCCCTATTCTGTCATGATTCTTTCATCCTTGCTGCATCACACACGTTTTCATTCTCCTTTTCTGGCCATCCTTCGACAGACTGGCTTTTCAATAACAATTATTCAGAAGACCAAGATCGCCCTAAGACATATCGAAGCCCGGTCTTGGTTTCTGTTTCTCAATATTTCCGAGGAAGGTTCACCAAGACTTGGCTGCGAGCATGTGGCAGCTTTGCCTCAAGAAACGCGGTGCTCCTCGGCGTCTAGCGTGACTCTGGACGATCAAAGGACGCCTGTAGTTAGCTTGACGCGGCCACTTTCCGTCCATTTAAGGGCCACGAGGAACACGGCTCTGCTCGCCGGTGTCTAGCGTGACTCTGGACGATCAAAGGACTCCTGTAGTTAGCTTGACGCGGCCGGTCACCTTCCTCCCTTTTAAGAATAAGCAAATGTTTTACCTCGGGCGAAGGTTGGGGGTCAGAGCGCGTCATTAAGATCATTGCCTCGCCCCTCGCCCTATCCCCTCGACCCTCGACCCGCACCGCCACTCGCCCATTAAAGACCCAATTACTGCCTTCCCCCTCTGATAGATTAATAGAAATATATGAAATAGTAAATTGATGGCAAGATAGATAGAAAGATTCAAATATCGAGGAAGGTATAGATAGATGAATGTAGGTAGATAAATTACACACACACACACACACACACACACACACACACACACACACACACACACACACACACATAGAAGAAGGAAAAAGTAAAAGTGAGAAAAAGAGGAGGAAGCAAGAAAGGGAGGAATAGGATGAGAAAAGAAGGAGAGAAGGATGGAATGAGAGAGGGAGTGAGAGGGAAGGAGGGTCAGTCACACACACACACACACACACACACACACACACACACACACACACACACACACACACACACACACACACACACACACACACACACACACACACACACACACACATACACACACACAAGCAAGTACCCCTGCACACACACACACACACACACACACACACACACACACACACACACACACAGGCTGGTGTTTGCCCGCCGTGCTGCAGCCTACGATATTGTCGTCATTGTTAGCTTTGCACTTTGTTCGTTCAACGTGTGCATTTATTTTTATTTTTATTATTATTATTGCTGTTGTTATTTTTCTCTTGGTGTTCTTTGTTGGCATTCATTTGAGGTTTGTTTTTATTTTGTTGTTGTTGTTGTTGGTGGTGGTGGTGGTGGTGGTTATGATGATGGTGGTAGTTTGTTTTCTTCTTTTCCTTGTTTTTCTTCTTCTTTCTCTTCCCTTTTCTTGTTCTTGTTCTTGTTGTTCTTGTTTTTGTTCTCGCTTTTGTACTTCTTTTTCTTCTTCCATTTGTATTTTTCCTTCGTTTTCTTCTTTTTATTTTTTGTTTCTTTTCTTTATATTTTCTTTTATCACCTCACTTCTCATCTTCTTGCTTACGTTTATGGCTCCCCGTTCTGCGTCATCATAACACACACACACACACACACACACACACACACACACACACACACACACACACAAGGCTTTTTCTCCCCGTGTTTGCCGCCCTTTCTTGCGTGTAAGTCGTGTGTGTTTGTCGAGGCGCGGCGCTCTGTGTTCTGCTTGTGCTCGCGGCCCGCTCAAGTGGCCGCGAGGAGGTGGTAATGGTGGTGGTGGTGATTGTGGTGAAGTGTGTTTTAGTAGTGGTTTTACTGTACTGGTGATGATGGGAGAGGAAGAGATGTATTTATTGTATGGAGGAGAAAGGGGAAGGGGAGAGAGAGGGGAAGAGAGAGAGAGAGAGAGAGAGAGAGAGAGAGAGGGTCAGGGAGTGTGTGTGTGTGTGTGTGTGTGTGTGTTTGTGTTTGTGGGTTTAGATACAGTCACACACACACACACACACACACACACACACACACACACACACACACACACACACACACACACACACTCTCTCTCTCTCTCTCTCTCTCTCTCTCTCTCTCTGCAGGCATCTCTTTCAAAGGTAAAACAAAGTAATTTATCTTAATTTCTTTCCTCAGGTACGTTCCGCAGCCTCGGGTCGCCTGGTGCAGTCCTCGGGCAGGCCGTGTGTGTGTGTGTGCTGGGTTACTGCAGGGCGGAACGTGAGTGTGTCTTGGTATGTTTTGTGAGGGTCTCCTCCTGGCTTCTTCTGGGAATTGTTAGGTTATGGTAAGGTTAAATAGATAGATTGATGAATAGATACAAAGCTGGTTAGATAGGTAATATAGACAGATATATAAGTAATTAGATATAGATGGAGAGTTAGATAGATAGAAAGATAAGTAGACAGAGATATCGTGAAATATATAAATAGATAGATAGATAGACATAAGATACAGATAGATAATAAATAGATAGATAGATTAGTGTGAATGTTTCTTTTTTTTTTCTTTTTTTTGTGTGTGTATGAATTTTCCCGGCGTCATTAATATAATTATATTCATCAGAGCGCCTCATAAACCATATTTATTTATATTACATTAACTCGTTAAAAAATTATTGGTATTTTTCATCGGGTTTCCATTATTCACAAAGTTTCCCCAAAAAACAATTCCGGAATCGTTTATTAGTACGTGCTCATTAGCCTTTATTATTCGACCTGCTCTGCCGTGTGTTGCTAGCTGTGGCCTTCTGTCTGTTAGCGCCTCTGCTGTCACCTATAAGAAGACATACAGGCCAGTATTCTCAGACGCTTTCGGCTCTCACAGCGTCTATTTCCCAAGGCCACAAAGGGGATTGGTCGTGTTCTCATGCGTGTGTTTCTTATTCACGGTGCAGAAGCCTTGTCCATCTATCATTAGGCTCGTTGAACTACTCATGGAAATACTGACACAGTTTCAATCAATGCCTTATCAAATGTGGATGTGTAAGCCAAGAAAGGTTTTAGAATGTGTCTTTTCCACGTTCATGGTCAAACTGTCATTAGGATCGTAAAACTAAACATGGAAATACTAAAACAACCTATTTCAAAGCCTTATTAAGTGTGGGTGTGCCCTGAAAGGTTTGATAATGTGTCATTTTCACACTCATGGCGCAGAGGCCTTGTGAAACTATCACTAAGCTCATAATATTAACCATGGAATTACCAACACAGACTCTACCAAAGCCTTATCAAGTGTGGGTGTGTAGGCCCTGAAAGGTTTGAGAACACGGCCGTAGCTGGAGAGACTCAGAATTCCTATAGGTAAGCAGACTGTCATGATCTGGGTATCTCGTTCTCTGCCCCGCGGCGCTGTTTTCAATTCATAAAAGTTTCAAAAGACGAAAGAGTCTGAATTGCTTGCGAGGTTTTCCCTACGTTCAATTTGACCTTCCTTTGATGCAAGGAAAACATATATAAATAAAGGCAGTGAGGCGTATTCTTTCCTCTCCTAAGTCTATGTATACACAAGGTCTTCGTTACAGAGAGGCGGAGCGACGTGGTTTTCAGATTTGAGACTCGATAGATTGCCCTTTTGCTACACTGTTGTTGCTTTTCCCTCATGCTAAAAACTCCAGTGGAAAATATTTCTCTTCTCCCACAAAATAGTCCATGCATAACCCAGCAACTTCTCCGAGAGGAATTTTGAAACAGGCGAAGTCAAATGCCGACACGTTAAGAATACGGCTTGAATCAGGGACGCGCACTCAGGGTCACGGCGCTAAGAACAGACCGTCAACAAGTGCCTGTAGGGAGTCCAGTAGCATATATAGAAGACCTTAGATCCGTGTTTATAGTCGTGTTTATATTTCCGTCCGAACATATCAGGTAAATCTGACGTTGCAGTAATAGGATGTGAGTGACGCGCAATGCATGTCAAGCGTTGTGTTATTTGTTGACGTGTTTTTGATGCAGACGTAAATGACTCGCGCCTTTATGTGTTTTGTTCGTGCAGTGAAAATGACGCAATACGAGCAGTCTTTGTTTTCTCTCTCTCTCTCTCTCTCTCTCTCTCTCTCTCTCTCTCTCTCTCTCTCTCTCTCTCTCTCTCTCTCTCTCTCTCTCTCTCTCTCTCTCTCTCTCTCTCTCTCTCTCTCTCTCTCTCTCTCTCTCTCTCTCTCTCTCTCTCTCTCTCTCTCTCTCTCTCTCTCTCTCTCTCTCTCTCTCTCTCTCTCTCTCTCTCTTTTTCACACACACACACACGCACACACACACACACATACACACACAATATGTAAGACTTAGTCATTAGTGATGATGTAAACAATCTCATAGGTAGGGTGGATGTTGAACATGAATTTACTATTTCCCCAGTTCACAGGCTCATAACATTTAAATTATTATTGCCAATATGTAAGGTAACTAAGAACAGTTATTTTAGGAATAAGGTGGGTTTCTCTGCTGCTACATTTATCAGTGAAATTAGTCAGACTTTTTATGAAGATATGACTGGAGAGTGTGATCACAATGATTTGTTATTTAAATCAAAATGTGTGAATTGTCTTACTGACTTTTATAATGAGGTGATTAAGACACAATATAACAATGTGTGTCCGATCCTAGAGAAGGTCATTACTCTCAAGGATAGCTCTCCCTGGTTTAATGGTGAAATTTTGACACTGAAAAGAGAGAAACGACGCCAGGAACGTAAATGGAGAAATAAGGGATCTGTTGTGGCCTGGGAGGATTATAAAAATGTGAGAAATCGCTATAATGACTTGATAAGTAGGAGTAAAAGAAACTTTTATCATACTAAAATTCTTGAGGCAGGATCAGATATGAACAAATTATATCAACTTTTCAACAGTCTTACTGGTACTACTTTGAGAAGAAAGCTTCCCGATGGTTTCTGTGATAAAGATTTAGCGGATAACTTTTGTAGTTTTTTCAAGAGTAAGATTATGAATATTGTATCGGAATTTGTGTACACACCTTTTATGCCTGTTGCTGATGTTGAGGTGGATTGTAGATTGCAGTGTTTTAAAATCATTAGGAAGGATGATCTTGTTCGACTTTTCAAGAAAGCTAAGAAAACATATTGTGCCAGTGACCCATTGCCTGTATTAGATATCATGGATGCAGATAATTTTCCTAGTTTCATGGATATGGTGCTTAGAATTGTCAATACTGGCATTCTGGCACTCAGTGGTGTTCATTTGGGGTGTTTTTCACTGTGTTAATACAGTTTCTCTAATGTAAGCTCTTAAAGACCAGTATCAAATTTGCCTTTTTTGTCTAAGCTATTAGAGTATCCAATTATTGAGCAGTTGATGGAACACTTGGAGAAGGTCCATGTCTTGCCTGATAGTCAGTCTGCATATAGGCCAATATTTTCTACTGAGACTACTATTTGTTCTGTTGTTAATGATTTACTAGAAATGATGGATGGGGGTAAATGTGCTATATTGGTTCTTCTAGATCTTAGTGCAACATTTGATACGGTTGTTCATAAATTGCTTGTAAAAGACTTAAGGAACATTGGAGTGGTAGGCAATGCGTTAAAGTATCTCGAGAGTTATTTACAAACTAGAAGTTATTGTGTGCAAATTGGAAATTGTTTTTCTTCATATGAAGCTCTGACAAGAGGAGCTCCACAAGGAAGTGTGCTGGGACCTATTTTATGTTGTATATACACGATTAGTTTATCCAGGATACCACAACAACATGGTGTAGGATTCAAGTTATTTGCTGATGACACCCAGTTCTACTTTTCCATCACTGATATTGAAAATACAAGTGCTAAGATCAATAGTGTTATTAATTCAGTCAAGGATTGGATGCATTATAAGCAATTGAAATTAAACGATGATAAGACTGAATTCATGCTTGTGGGGAAGAAGGACACTCAACGATATTTTGGTGACGGTAACATGACTATAAGTGGTAATGAAATTCATATTGTTGAAAGTGTTCGTGACTTGGGAGTGTTGTTGGATTCCAATTTGACACTGAAATGTCAGATCAATAATGTCGTAAGGATTGCCGGATATCACCTTAGAAATATTGCTTTTATCAAGAAATACCTGGATGAAGATTCTATCAAGAAATTGTTGATTAACAATATCATATCAAGAGTGGATTATTGCAACTCAATCTACTATAACCTGCCAAAGCTCCAATTAAGGAAATTACAGATGGTCTTAAATAGAGCAGCGAGATTAATCAAAGGAATTCCACCACGAGAGAGAATTTCTCCTGTTCTGATAGAGCTCCACTTGTTACCAATAAAAGCAAGGATAGTATTTAAGTTATGTGTTTTGACACACCAAGCTTTGATTACTGGCCGTCCACCGTATTTGAGAGAATTATTACACGAAATACAGCCAGGTGAAGGCATTAACACTCGCCGAGCCACTTCTGGAATCACACTTCATGAACCACAAAAGCACTGATTTGTTCGATGTATCTTAGCTTCGCAGCATTCTCAAGCGATCTCGCGTAATCACTTAACACAAATGATGCTGAAGGTCCTGCCAGTTTCCCGCGGGTAGTGACTTAGGGAGGGGGCACACGTGGTCCGTCTGCTCACTCTGCTGGGGAGGTGACCACCAGCGGGTCTGCAGACGACGCACAAGGTGCAGACGACGCTATTTCGTGACGTCACTGCAAAACCTCTATGCTCGTAAGAACATAAGGGGCCATATACTTAAACATTTCGGGGTAAAGATTCGTTTTAGGTCCGTGCCAGTATCTCATAATCTACTTTATGAAACATCACTATCTCTTCATATATCTTTTCTACAAACCTTCAACAGTCATGGAAACGCTTTGAAAATCCAATTTAAGGACTTTTTTTTTACTCCTGAAAATAGGGGATAATGGTGCGGAGCTTAGCTGACCCCGCAGCCTACACTACCTCACCCGCCACGTTGGGTTTCTCCTCCTCCTCCTCCTCCTCCTCCTCCTCCCTCTCGCTAGCTCCCCTTTCTTGACCTCTACCTCGTCGTCTTTTTCCTTTGCTATTTTATCCTCCTCCTCCTCCTCACGCGTGGGTCAGTGAAATGGATATGCCTGGGAAAGGTAAACTGAGGTAACCTGCGTGTCACAATCGGTCCTGTGTCGCCGGCTGAGGGGGTCTGCTGTTACCTGCGCGGGGTCACGGGCCAAGGGGACGGAGGAGCGCACCGGGGTAATGCGTAGCTTATCGTGTGACCTCCCCCCCCCCTTCACCCCTCTTCCCACCATCATCTTTGCCTTATACAGTGTTGCGTCCTGGTGTTTTTTCTTGTGAGTGTTTGATATATTGTTTTAAATGAGGGTTTGATAGTTTTATGCGTGTGTGTGTGGGGGGGGGGGGGAGGTGTTAGTGGTTGAATGTAGAGAAGTGAGCCAGTCATGTATTAGCACAGGTATGAAGGGGTATACAGTAAGGTTAGGTTAGGAAGGTTAGGTTAGGTTAGGTGTGGGTTTTATGGTTGAGGGAAGATTGTGTGCTGATAGCGGAGACAGTAACAGGAGGAGGCAGGCAGATGTAGAAGAAGTCACCCAACCAGCCAGGTATTAGTACAGGTGTGAAGGGGGTATACAGGAAGGTTAGGTTAGGTTAGGTGTGGGTTTTATGGGGGAGGGAAGATTTGTGCTTATAGCGGAGAGAGTAACAGGAGGGGAGGCAGGCAGAGGTAGAAGGAGTCACCCAACCAGCCAGGTATTAGCACAGGTATGAAGGGGGTATACAGAAGGTTAGGTTAGGTTAGGTATGGGTTTTATGGGGGAGCGTAGATTGTGTGCTGATAGCGGAGACAGTAGCAGGAGGGGAGGCAGGCAGAGGTAGAAGAGTCACCCAACCAGTCAGGTATTAGTACAGGTGTGAATGGGGTTTAAGGGCCATATTCTTAAACGTAAAAGAACATAAGAACGTAAGGAGTCTGCAAGAGGCCGGTTAGTCTATACAAGGCAGCTCCTGTAAGTCTAATCCCACCTTACCTCACTATCCATGTTAGATCGTTAAGTGGTTTGTTAGTTTGTTTGTTAATGGGTAGTCAAACAGCTGTATTACCGTTAGTTAGGTAGGTTAGTTAAACAGATAGTTTGATAGTTAGCTAAGCAGTTAGAGTCAGTAAGCTAACTTTACTATATTCTGTATTTATTTATTTATTTGTTTATATTATTTTGTTTATTTATTTTTATTTTATTTTGTTATTTTGTTTTTTCTTTTCCGTTTCTTTCTTGTCTTTTTCTATTTGTTTTCTTTTCTTTTTCTTTCTTTTTTCCTTTGTGTTTTCTTGCTGTTGGTTTTCTTTTTTGATGTTCTTTTTTGGTGTTCTTTTTTCCTATCATCCTTTTGTTGATGTTCGTTGGTCCGGGTGAGCCGCTTTCCTCCCAGAAGAGACCCGCCCATAATTTTGGAGATGTTGTTAGGGCCGAAAGGTGGATGATGTTTGTTTTATTTTATTTTCTTGATGTCGTTTTTTTCGTTCTTTTTATTGCTTTTGTTTTCTTTTTCGATGTTTTCCTGTTCTTTTTCTTTTTACTTCTTTTTGATGTTTTTTGTTGTTATTTTTTTCCCATCATCCTTTTGTTGATGTTCCTTGGTCTGGATGAGCCGCTTTCCTCCCAGAAGAGACCCATCCATAATTTTGGTGATGCTGTTTGGGGCCGAAAGGTGGATGATGTTTCTTTGTATTTCTCTTTTCTTGATGTTGTTCATTTATTTCTGTTGCTTTTCTTTTTCGATATTTTTTCTGTTCTTTTTCCATATTTTTTGGGTGTTCTTTTCTGTATCATCCCTTGTTGATGTTCTTTGGTCTGGGTGAGCCGCTTTCTCCCCAGAAGAGACCCACCCATAATTTTGGTGATGTTAGTCAGGGCCGGAAGGTGGATGATGTTTGTTATATTTTTCTTTCCTTGATGTGTTTTTCTTTGTTTTTTTTATGTTCATTTATTCATATCATCCTTTTGTTGATGTTCTTTGGTCTGGGTGAGCCGCTTTCTCCCCAGAAGAGACCCACCCATAATTTTGGCGATGTTAGGGCCTAAAGGTGGATGATCTTTTTGTTTCTTTTCTTGATGTTTCGTTTCTGTATTTTCCATTTTTCTGGTGTTCTTTTTTATTTTCCTTTTCTTTGGTGTTCCCATCGCGTGGATTGTCTACGACAGTATAACGAGCACCACAAGCCCGGGTTTATTTAGAGTTTGCTCTCCTAGGCAGACTGCCTACCACGGCTGACGACCTCCACCTGCCCGGGTTTATTGTTCGGAGTTTGCTCTCCTAGGCAGATTGCCTACCACGGCTGACGAGCTCCACCTGCCCGGGTTTGTTGTTCGGAGTTTACTCTCCTAGGCAGATTGCCTACCACGGCTGACGAGCTCCACCTGCCCGGGTTTGTTGTTCGGAGTTTGCTCTCCTAGGCAGATTGCCTACCACGGCTGACGAGCTCCACCTGCCCGGGTTTGTTGTTCGGAGTTTGCTCTCCTAGGTGTATTGCCTACCACGGCTGACGAGCTCCACCTGCCCGGGTTTGTTGTTCGGAGTTTGCTCTCCTAGGTGAATTGCCTCCCACGGCTAACGACCTCCACCTGCCCGGGTTTGTTTAGAGTTTGCTCTCCTAGGTGAATTGCCTCCCACGGCTGACGACCTCCACCTGCCCGGGTTTGTATAGAGTTTGCTCTCCTAGGTGAATTGCCTACCACGGCTAACGACCTCCACCTGCCCGGGTTTGTTTAGAGTTTGCTCTCCTAGGTGAATTGCCTCCCACGGCTTACGAGCTCCACCTGCCCGGGTTTATTGTTCGGAGTTTGCTCTCCTAGGTGAATTACCTACCACGGCTAACGACCTCCACCTGCCCGGGTTTGTTTAGAGTTTGCTCTCCTAGGTGAATTGCCTCCCACGGCTAACGAGCCTCACCTGCCCGGGTTTGTTTAGAGTTTGCTCTCCTAGGTGAATTGCCTACCACGGCTAACGACCTCCACCTGCCCGGGTTTGTTTAGAGTTTGCTCTCCTAGGTGAATTGCCTACCACGGCTAACGACCTCCACCTGCCCGGGTTTGTTTAGAGTTTGCTCTCCTAGGTGAATTGCCTACCACGGCTAACGACCTCCACCTGCCCGGGTTTGTTTAGAGTTTGCTCTCCTAGGTGAATTGCCTTCCACGGCTTACGAGCCTCACCTGCCCTGGTTTGTATAGAGTTTGCTCTCCTAGGTGAATTGCCTTCCACGGCTAACGAGCCTCACCTGCCCGGGTTTGTATAGAGTTTGCTCTCCTTGGTGAATTACCTACCACGGCTAACGACCTCCACCTGCCCGGGTTTGTATAGAGTTTCCTCTCCTATGCAGATTGCCTACCACGGCTAACGAGCTCCGCCTGCCCGGGTTTGTAGCCGGAAGATCTCCGGCACCTCCGTCGGGGCCCGGAGGGACGCCGAGGAGCCCTGCCTGGAGCCCTCCATTCCTGCCATGCTCGCCAGGGAGACCTTGGGCTCGCTGGCGCTCCACACCCCCGCCGAGGCGAGGATGCAAGAACTCGCTTCTTAAAACTACCAGACTGGATTATAAAATTAATCATAATTACTGTGAAGGCGCCGGTCACCGCGTTTATCGGTTCAGGGATGGAAGACCGACGGGCCTGGGAAACGCGCACAAGCATCCAAAGGAATCCTCGCGACGGCTCGCGACGCAGCATCCGTTTCCCTTTTCTTTCTCATTCCAATTTTTCTTTTTTATTATATTTTCCTTCTCTGATTGATTGATGGATTGATTTTACTTGGTAGGAATCTGCTCACCAATTAACACCATTCAGGTGTACATTGCACCCACACACCTGCCGAGAGAAAATACCAGTGAGAGTGGTGACGTTCACGAGGACGGCTCGCTAGAGTTTCCTAACATTCGCATTGGGGCCCACATCTCTTTAGTCGTCCGTCTCTTTATTTTTATCTTCTCTATTTCATTTTATTTCTCCCTTTCTTTCATCCTAGCTCTACATCTATCTATTTATTTATTTATTTCTCTCTCTCTCTCTCTCTCTCTCTCTCTCTCTCTCTCTCTCTCTCTCTCTCTCTCTCTCTCTCTCTCTCTCTCTCTCTCTCTCTCTCTCTCTCTCTCTCTCTCTCTCTCTCTCTCTCTCTCTCTCACACACACACACACACACACACACACACACACAGCTTTCGTAGGCGTTGTGGGTATTGCCAGGGGTAGTTTAATGACCCTGGTGGTAGTCTGACCTCCTATCTGTACTATGGACCTAAAAAAAACACTCATGAGAATCAGACTGATCTGCTTTGACCCCCGTCAAAGCCTAGGAGTTGTCATGTATGAGTCGAGTGTCCTCTTGTTGGGTTAAGGATATGCACTGTTAATTATTTATTCATTTATTAGCATCACAGGAGGCGGCTCAAAGACAAAACAAAACACACTCACTAAAAAACACCAACCACTTCTCCCACAATCAGAAAGCACTCACCATCATGTGTTTTTTTTTTTTTTCTCTCTCCCATTTATATATTTATTTTCGCATCATAGCAGGCAAACACTAGCACACAGCACACACACAAAAACGATAACCACTTCTCCCACCATCAGAAAACAGTCACCATAATTTGCTTTTTCTATTTTTTTCTCTCCCATTTATCTAATTATTTTCGCATCACAGAAGGTAGCTCAAGGGTAACACAATAACACCCCAAAATACTAAACCACTTCTCCCACAATCAGAAAGCAGTCACCATCATGTGCTTTTCTCCTTTTTTTCTCTCCCATTTATCTGTTTATTTTCGCATCACAGGAAGCAGCTCAAAGGTAAAACAATAACACACAAAAAGTCTGTCCACCACTTCTCCTCCCACAAACACACGAAAAAAATAGCTGCCATCAAGTGCTTTTTCTCTTTTTTCTTTTCTTTCATTGATTCATTGAGTTTTCACATCATAGGAGTTTCATTTGATGTTGATGAAAGTTCAGCATGCAGCTTTTTTTATTTATATTGCCATTGTGCGGAACTTATTCTATGAGTATGTCGGAAAAAATGACCGAACGGGTAAATGTTATGAAAGAGATGGGGAAGCAAAATGGGGTTCGATCCTTATGAGAAGAAAGTTTTATCTACGAATTATTGGGTCTGGATTAAAGTCTTCCCCCACCCCTTCCGCTGCTTCCTCCTCTTCCTCCTTTTCTTCCTCCACTTACCCTCTTCTAGGTTCTATCTGTACACCTCTATATAGTTTCTCGTGGAAATACTACAAGAATACACAGTCGTTCCACGTACAGCATGATGACGTCATACTCTCATCTGACCTAAATCTCGGCTCCAGGGTTCCCATGAAAACAACAACAACTAAAAGTAAAGGGATGACTCATGTGTGACGAATATAATGCAAATAAAAGGTAGCGAAAACAAAGAACCTGATGTTAAGGGCCAGTCTTACAGTCCAGTACAGCACGCTTGTAAGCTCCCCAGCCGAACACAAAACACGACGAAAATTACTTGTATAGTTTTTTTTTTTTTTTCCTTACAGCAGAGGAGTCAGTTCAAGGGCATAAAAAAAGGTAACAAATGTGAAAAAAACACTATACAAGGAATTTTCGTCGTGTTTTGTGTTTGGTTGGGGAGCTTACAAACGTGCTGTATGTTTACGAAGGCGTGTCGCCTCCTCTGGCGACGGCCGCGGCGACGCTGCAGTCGCTGCAGTCGCCGCAGCCGTGAAATAGCTCGCAAAGGGTTTAGGGTCGGGGAGCATAGTTAAACTACTCCAACCAAACTTTACGACCTACTAACGGGGGGGCTGCGCCCCCCTCGACCCCGTCATTCTAACCAGGGGGGGCTACGCCCACCCCCTGGACCCCCCTCCACATGTATATGTGACTTATTTCAGCGAGAAGGTATTTCTCGCAACACCGGCTGCAGCGTCGCCGCGGCCGCCGCCAAAGGAGGCTACGCGCTTTCGTAAACATTATCTCCTATTTTCAGGAGTAAAAAAAAAGTCCTTGAATTGGGTTTTCAAAGCGTTTCCTTGACTGTTAAAGGTTTGTAGAAAAGATATATGAAGAGATACTGATGTTTCATAAAGTAGGTAATGAGATACTGGCACGGACCTAAAACGAATCTTAACCCATTTCGGCGCCCGAGCTCACATACTTGACACGGTTTTCGTATGAGTTTTCGGTATTTCCAGGAGTATTTTAATGGTCCTAGTAGTAGTTTGATTCTTCTTCTGTACCATGAACCTGAAAACACTCTCATGAGAACCCAATTGATCCCCTTTTTGGCATTTGGAAATAGTTGGTGTGAGGGAAGTGTCTGCCAATACTAACCAAGGAGTCTGCGAGAGGTCGGTGGGCGTATACAAGGCAGCTCCCGTGAACCTGACCCCACCTAACGCCACTAGTCAATCCGATCCTCATAATCTTCACCCATTACTAGTCCACTGCAGCATAGAGGCCTTTCCCAACGTCCTCCACCTCTCCTAACCCCACCTAACCTAAGCTAACCCCACTCTGACCTTCATAATCTTCACCCATTACTAGTCCACTGCAGCATAAAGGCCTTTCCCAGCGTCCTCCACCTCTCCTAACCCCACCTAACCTTAGCTAACCCCACTCTGACCTTCATAATCTTCAGTCATGACTAGTCCACTGCAGCATAGAGGCCTTTCCCAACGTCCTCCACCCCTCTCTGTTTGATATATACTCCATCGTGCTTTGGCAAATACTCTTAACTTAATATAATCTTCATCTTCAGGCATTGCTAGTCTACTGCAGAACAAAGGCCTTTCCCAACGTCCTCCACCTTTCTCTGATATTATACTCCATCGTGGTTTGGCAAATACTCAAACTTAATCTAATCTTCATCTTAAGGCCTTGTTAGTCCAATACAAAACAAAGGCCTTTCCCAACGTCCTACACCTTTCTCTGATATTATACTCCATCGTGGTTTGGCAAATACTCAAACTTAATCTAATCTTCATCTTAAGGCCTTGTTAGTCCAATACAAAACAAAGGCCTTTCCCAACGTCCTCTACCTTTCCCTGATATTATACTCCATCGTGGTTTGGCAAATACTCAAACTTAATCTAATCTTCGTCTTAAGATCTTGCTAGTCCAATACAAAACAAAGGCCTTTCCCAACGTCCTCCACCTTTCTATGTTAGGTGTTAGACTTCTTTATCCTGCTCTGGCAAATGCTCTAACTTTAGGGATTGACACTGTAAACTTCATATCGTCAGTCTATGGCAGAACAGAGGTCTCTCTCAATGGTCCATCTCTATTCCTTCACCTTTCTCTGTTTGATGTTAGATTACGCCATCCTGCTCCGGCAAATGCTCTAACTTAACTGCTGTCATTTCGGTGAAAAAAAATCGATTTCTTGAAAATTCGTGTTTAGTGAGATGAAGTATCACTACATCGCGGGCGACCCGCTGTCAGACCCACGACGCACTCCTTCTCAGGTTAATGGCGCTTTAAATGCCCAGGAATTTAAAGCCCCGCCGGCCTGCCACGCCTCTTTCTTTCTTATGATTTGTTTTCCTTGTATTTTTCGTTTTGTTTGCTGTGTTTTTACGATTTTTTGCTCTGATATTGTTGTACGATAGTTTAGGTGTCTTCACCGGCAGCACAGTGTGTGGTGTTTGATGTTAGATTACGCCATCCTGCTCCGGCAAATGCTCTAACTTAAGTGACTGCAATACTCTAATATTCACCATCGTAAGTTATTACTAGTCTATTACAAAGGCCTTTCCCAGTTGTCTGTTCCTCTACCTTTCTCTGTTTGATGTTAGTGTGCTCCATCCTGCTCCGGCCAATGATCTAATGTAATCTCTCCACCTGCTCGCCCTCTGCCCGCCCTGACGTGTACGTGTTCTGGGTCGTCACTGTTGCGTTGGCTGTCCTCCTGATGGCAGTTCTCCGCGTGCTGTGTCCCGCCGAGTCCATTTCTCGTTCTTGTTTGTTGTTAGATTATCTTTATTTTTTGTTTGTTACCTAATCCATGATGCTCTCTCTCTCTCTCTCTCTCTCTCTCTCTCTCTCTCTCTCTCTCTCTCTCTCCTTCCCCACCATCCTTCTGCCCATACATACTAGCATAAATACAATCACACATACATACATTCACTCACACACAAACAAACATATTCTCCCAGTAGCTCCTCGCAGACATGTCCATTAGGAATTCAGTCGCCGTAAGGACAACAAGGAAGCGCCTAATCTACTCCCTCAATAAAAAGAACGGCCTCGAGCTCTTGTCATCCCAGCGGCAGTGGTGAGCTCGTCCTCGCCAAAATGTGCTACTAGCTTAATAACTAACCTAACCTAACCTAACCTAACCTAACCTTTATACCTTCAAACCTCATATTCCTCTTTATCCTCACCTTCACGCCTCATACTCCTCATATATCTAACTCCTCCACGCCTCATACTTCTCTTCTCTTTAACACTTATAGTCTCAAACATTTCGGGGCTCACACACCCACATTTGGTAAGACTTTCGTAGAGGTTGTGGTGTTAGTAGTATTTCCATGGGTAGTTTTATGAGCTTAGTGATAGTTTGAAAAGGCTTCCATATTCTCAATCATTTTAGCGCTCACTCACCCACATTTGGTAAGACTTTCGTAGATGTTTTGGTTGTGTTAGTATTTCCATGGGTAGTTTTATGAGCCTAGTGATAGTTTGACGAGGCTTCTGCACCATGAACGTAAAAATAACACCCATGAGAACACGACTAACCTCCTTTGTGGCCTTTGAAAATATTGACTGGGAGAGGCGAAAGCGTTTGGTAAAGGTTGTAGGCATTGCCATGGGTAGTTTTATGGGCTTAGTGATAGTGTGACATGGCTTCTGCACCATGAACGTGAAAAAAAACACTTGAGAACCCGACTAATCTCCTTTGTGGCCTTGGGAAGTTTGTTGCAGCTGAGAATACACGCCTCAAACGTCAATACCCACATGACGCAGCAATCCACGGCCAGGCAGAGGGGAGTGAATGCGTCAGTGTGTCAGTAAAGGAATCCAATGCAACCGTCGCCAGGCTAATCCGACACCCACGAGGGATCAGGTGTTTACAAATATTAGTTCGTGCCGAGCAGTGAGCCTTCCCGCTCTGACTCACCACAATGCTAACACGCTGAAGCTGTTGACCTCCAGCCAAAGCTGGCAGGAAAGGAAAAAGAACCATGCAGCATGGAAAAACTGCATGGAAATTATGTAGGAAAGAGGAAAGAACTACCACTACTGCTACTACTAACCGGGCGATAAAAGCGGACAAAGACACCAGTATTCGAAAGAACTTAACGTTATTACGACAATGAGTAATATCTTAGTTGCTGGTTGGATTCAAAATACTTGTCTAATCTATTCTTGAAGGCCGTAACTGTTGTACTATCAACGACATCACAGGGGAGAGAGTTCCAAACATTAACAACTCGATTGAAGAAGAAGTGTTTAGCTTCGTGCGACGAGAATCTTTTACCACTTATCTTCAAATTGTGGTTTCTTCTTGTTCTATTTGATCGATCAATTGTAAAGTAATCTTCCGCATTAATATCACTGAATCCTTTGAACATTTTAAACACTTCTATTAGATCGCCTCGCATTCTTCGTTTTGATAGACTGAATAAATTTACTTCTTTAAGCCTTTGTTCATATGGTAAATTTCTCAACCTAGGAATCATCTTTGTTGCTCTTCGTTGAACCCGTTCCAACTTTTCTATGTCTTTTCTGTAGTAGGGAGACCAAAACTGTACACAGTACTCTAGACGGGGTCGAACCAATGAATTATACAGTTTTAATAATACTTTTTCCGATTTATTGTTAAAGACTCGTCCGATGAAGCCAACCAATTTGTTTGCAGTTTTAACTACCTCTGAACAATGCTGACCGGGCTTTAAATCGCTTGATATAGTGATTCCAAGATCCTTTTCTTTACTTACTGCAGAAAGTTGTTGGCCATTCATTACGTACCGAACGCGATTGTTATTTTTTCCGATGTGCAACACTTTACATTTCTCAACGTTAAATTTCATTTGCCATTGATTGGCCCAACGTACAAGTCGATCTAGATCTGATTGTAAAGCTTCTTCGTCGAGTGTCGCAGTTACTTTACTAGCAATTTTTGTGTCATCTGCAGATTTTGATACTTTGCAAGTGAGCCCATCATCGATATCATTAACATAAATTAAGAAGAGCATGGGGCCAAGCACTGTTCCTTGAGGTACGCCGCTTCTGACGTCGAGCCAGTTAGATGTAACACCGTTTAGAACTACTCTCTGTTTCCGCTCAGAGAGCCAGTCCACAAGCCAATTGTGAATGTTACCCGAGATACCGTGCGCCAATAGTTTGCTGAGCAATCGTTGGTGGGGGACCTTATCAAATGCCTTTTGAAAATCCAGATATATGATATCTACTGATCTGCTTTCATCGAACACCTCAAAAATATAATGAAAAAAATCAAGTAAGTTAGTTAAACACGAACGTTTACTACGGAAGCCATGTTGCGAATTATTTATCATATTATTTTCTTCGAAAAATTTCACCATATTGTCGCGAATGATAGTCTCCATTAACTTACAAACAGGCTAATTGGTCGATAGTTTCCTGGGTGAGACTTGTCCCCCCTTTTGAAAATTGGTGACATTTGCAAGTTTCCAATCTGACGGAACTTTTCCAGCTGTTAAAGATTTATTGAATATGATGGAGAGCGGTTTACAAATTTGATGTTTGATTTCTTTTAAGACCCTAGGGGTAATTTTGTCTGGACCAGGAGCTTTGCTTACTTTAATATTTTCAATTGTGCGTAAAATGTCACTTTCTACGATGAGCACGCCACTTAACATCTTTTCGGTCCTTCTAGCCTCCGGTGGTTGAGGTGATAAACAATCTTCGTCGGTAAATACGGATGCGAAAAAGTTATCTAGGATTGTAGCCATTTCATTTTCATCGTTCGTGTGGTTTCCATTATCATTAGCAAGCGGTCCGATACCACAAGTGAGTGACTTTTTACTATTTACATAGCTAAAAAATTCTTTAGGATTAGATTTACTCGTTTCTGCTATATATTCTTCAAGATTTTTCTTGCTTCGTTTTATTAATTTCTTGGTTTCGCGGCGAATTCTGTCCAACTCTAGTTTGTCAGCTTCACTCGGAGTTGATATGTATCTACTATATACGCGTTTTTTAAGAGATAGGCTATTTTGAATTTCGTTATTCCACCATTTGGGTTTCTTCTTAAAAGCTGAACGTCTGTTTCGATAGGGTACGCATATGCTTATGGCATTGTTCAATATTGTGGTGAAGGCCCCCCAAGATTTATCAATATCTGTTTCCGCCGAGATTTCAGTCCAGTCATAATTATTTAGAATTGATCGGAGTCCTACGAAATTCGCTCTCTGATAATCAGGCACCTTTTCTTTAATAGGAGTTACTTTACTTTCTTTCATATTGATGCTGAATGTGATTGTTCGGTGATCGCTAGAACTAAAAATTGGACCAACATTTACTTCGTTAACTAGATCAGCTGTCGTTGAAAAGATAAGGTCAAGTATATTATTTTCCCGAGTCGGTTCTTGAACGTGTTGATGTAAATCACTTTCTAGTAAATGTGTGTACAGGTCGAGCCCTGTATGACAGTTTAACGGCTCACCCCATCTTTTCACTGGCAAGTTAAAGTCCCCAACAATTACTGCCTCGCAACTGCTACTTGTTTCTAATAATAATTCACTTAATGCGTGGTCGATATCAAGAGTCTGCCTTGGCGGTCTGTAGATAAGTCCAATTACTATTTTACGAGATTTATTTTTAATTTCAATGAAGACCGTGTCTACCTTGGTTATAATATCTGTTTTCACGGATACTGGATGGAGAGAGTTGTGGATATAAAAGATAATGCCTTCACCCTGTCTGTTCTCTCTTTCATGACTAAAGATGGTATAACCCGGTAATCTATATTCCGCAATGAAATCTCCATTTGAAGTGTCTATCCAAGATTCTGTGACTCCGATGATGTGATAATGATTTGTAGCTGCGAGGACTTCTAAGTCTTCAAATTTGTTACGTAGGCTACGAGCGTTTACACAGCAAGCTTTAATGTGATTCGAGTCGGGAGTTTTGCGGGTTGGGTACTCCCTTACGGTGGAGCTGCTGGTGTTCTCGCCTCCGCGTTTTTTGGCTTTCGAAGAGCCACTTGGTCACAGAGCAGCCTCCCGAAACGGGCTGCTCCAACAGGGTTTAAGTGGATGCCATCAGGAAGGAACAAGTCTGAATCGTAGTAAAAATTGTTCCACAAGTTAGCGAACTGGACGTTTTCTTGTGAGCAAAGGGACTGAAGTCTGTTGTTTGTGCTGAAGGCCTTACTGTAAAAGCTAGATTCGGCACCGACCCTCGGGAGGATTCCTGAGATTATGATGTTACTGGCATCCGTTTTACTTTTATACTGCTTGATCATGCGGCGGTATTTCTCAAGCAGTTCCTCAGAACGGGTTGTCTTTACGTCATTTGTCCCCGCGTGAATGACAAAGAGGGTGTTTCGGTCGGCATTTCTCGTGACATTATCGCACGCTGCGGTGATGTCGTCCAGTCTGGCACCTGGATAGCAGTAACGTTTTCTGCGGCCGTTTGATGAACGACCACAGAACTCGACCAGCTGGCCACGCACCATGGAGTCCCCAACTAGGCGAGTCTCAAACTCATCCTCCATGGTGTCTGCCAGCACCTGGAACCTATTGAAGGTAGTGGGGGTCAGTAAATCCTTGGTTGCCTGCTTCGGTTTGGCTCCATTCCTTACAGGTTGGAATCCGACATCCTGTGAAGCAGGAAGAGAAGCGTTAAGTGGGGCAGGCTGGAAGTTGTCCTGTGAGGCAGGCTGGGAGTTAGCCTGTGAAGCAGGCTGGAAGTTAGCCTGTGAAGCAGGCTGGGGGCTAGCCTGTGAGGCAGGCTGTGGGTCAGCCTGTGAGGCAGGCTGGGGGTTAGCCTATGAGGCAGGCTGGGGGTTAGCCTGTGAGGCAGGCTGGGGGTTAGTCTGAGAGGCAGGCTGGGGGTTAGCCTGTGAGGCAGGCTGGGAGTCAAACTGTGAGGCAGGTAACACGTCCTCCCGTGAAGCAGGAGGGTCGTCTGGAGAGGGCACAGTCTCGGTGGAGGGCCTCTCCACCATCGATGGTGGAGTCACTGCCACATTACTTAAAACAAATTCCTGAAGGGCTACGAATTTCTTTTCAAGATCATTATGCTTGACTTTCCATTCAGTCACAGCCTTCTGAAGATGTAATCTTTGAACGCAGAGGCGGCAAGTTTTACTCAGCTGGAAGAACTGAGCTGCAAATCGTCCGGGACAGACGTCACATTTAAGGTTCGAAGGCATTGTTAGAAATTTAAGCGAGTTAACAGTTTGGGCAAATATTAAAAGCGCTTTCGAAATAACTTAAATTGTGACCATAAATTGAATTGTAATAAAATTGTGCATGGAAATTAGATACTGCTGTGTTAGATGCCTCCAACACTGGGAGTTCGCTCCCACAGGGTCTTGAAAACGCCTCAAAGACCAATCGCTTGTCCTGAGCCTCGGTCACGAGAGAGACTTTCACAACCCGGCGCTTTTCAGCTATTGTCCTCGAAGTTTTGTCCCATAGAACGGGGCCGGCGTAGTCACACAGAGCAGAGCTGGCAAGGGAGGAGAGGAACCAGTAATTCGTTCCCACTTTCCGAAACGTCTAACCCAACTCTGCCACCCTTTCGAGGCCTTGCCAGTGGCACCTGTCACCAGGTGTTCTCCACCAACTCTAGAGAGTATTAGACGCCTTTCCTGAGAGACCAAAAAGCTGAAATATTCCTTGAGTATAAGAAAAACCCTCAGAAACTCCACCTAGAAGCCGGGAGGTACAACCTCAAATGGCCCACGGAAGACATCTCTTTCAGGAGAAAACAAGAACCAGCTGTTATGCAGACTAGGGAAGGGAGTACCGTCGATAGAGGGGAGGGACGGGGAGCTCACACCGACAACTGGTTCCCAGGGAGGCTTTTTAGTGTAGAGGTCGCCACACTCCTCTACACCGCAGGCCTAAATAATTAGGCACGGTCCAGCTGACTAGGACCCTGGAACTCCAGCCATTGTCTTATAAAGAGATCCTCTGCCTGCAGTCCAATCCACCACTGCTGCTGCCCAGAGGCTTCACCGTGACCCTGGCACGGGAGACAGATCAGGTATTACACCTTGTCCAAGGGTGACCTGAGACTATGCAGGGCAGGGACGTCTAGCTCCCTGAGGTGAAAACACTTCACCCGCATACCGAGGGAAGGAGGGAAGAGAAGGGAAGGAAAGAGAAAGGGAAGGAAAGGAGAAGGAATGGAAGGTTAGAGGGGAATGGTATTGGAAAGGACGAGGAAGCAAGGAGGGGAAGGGAAGGATAGAGTGACGAAGAAGGAATAAGGGGAAGGAAAAGAAAGAGGAAGGAAAAGAGGTGAAAGAGAGAGAGGGAGGAGCTTGTAAAGAAGTGAGGGAATGCCCACTAAATAGTAAATGAAGGAAGAGGAATAAGCCGAGAAGGAATGGCTGATAGATTTACTGAAAGAGTGAGAAGGAGGCGAAATAGAGAGAAGGAAGGGGAAAGAAGGAAAGAAAGAGGGAGGGGCATGTAAAGAAGGGAGGGAATGCGGGAATGACTTAAGGAGGAGAAGGAAGAAGAGGAGGAATTGCTAATAAAATTACTGAGAGAGAGAGAGAGAGAGAGAGAGAGAGAGAGAGAGAGAGAGAGAGAGAGAGAGAGAGAGAGAGAGAGAGAGAGAGAGAGAGAGAGAGAGAGTGGTCGGTATGCTCAGACGCTTCCGCCGCTCACATCAACTATTACATCAAAGGACAAAAAGGAGATGAATCGGGTTTTTTAGTTTTTTTTTTCACGTTCAGGGTACAGAAGAAGGGTCAAACTACTACCAGGGTCATAAAACTACCTCTGGAAATGCCCGAAACTCCTACGAAAGCCTTGTCAAATGTGTGTGTGTGTGTGTGTGTGTGTGTGTGTGTGTGTGTGTGTGTGTGTGTGTGTGTGTGTGTGTGTGTGTGTGTGTGTGTGTGTGTGTGTGTGTGTGTGTGACTTTACGTGTTAATAGAACAAGCCTCGCGGGTCTCAGACTATTGGATGATTGAGGGTGTTGGTGTGAGTCTGGGCAGGGTGGGGACGGGGTGAGGGGAGTGTAGGGGTGGCGTGAGGGAGGAAAGTCGAGGATGAGGAGCCGTGGGTGGTGGTGGTGGTGGTGAGGGATGAGTGGGCGAGGCATGAGCGGTGAATGGAGGCAGCGAGGTGGATTGGATGACCCGAGGAGGAGTCACGATGAAGGACAGGAATGCTGATGTGTGTGTTTAGCACACTCTCTTTACGGACAGAGAAGGAGAATGTTAAATGGATATGAACGTACGCCGCCACACAGAAGCAGAATAAAGCAGAAAAGGAAGGAGTATACATGGAAGACTTAGTTAATAGGTGGGGGGAACCTTTTAACCTGCCGACTAATGAAGGAACGTATATATATATATATATATATATATATATATATATATATATATATATATATATATATATATATATATATATATATATATATATATATATATATATATATATATGTGTGTGTCAAATGGGTATGAGCTTGTATTAACGACCATCAGTAGAGCACAAAAGGGAAGAATATAGGAGTAAAAAATGACGGATAGCAATGCGTGTTTAACTTAACCTTTCTTTAGTGAGTCAACGTACAGAGCAGACTGAGGCAAATGAAGGCAGAAGGGAAAAGGGAGTAAGGGGGAAGTAGGGAGGGAAGGGAAGGGCAGCGTGGTGGATAGAACGACCCGCGGAGGAGTTGCGTTGAAGGACAGGAATGTGCCTTTAGACAGTCAACGAACGGAGGAGAGTATGTCAGGTGGATATGAAGCTTTGAACGTACACTGGCAAATACAAACAGAGCACGGAAGGGAGGAATAGAAATAGACTTAAAACTGAAGGCTGGGAATGGTTGTGTTTACCCTTCAGCCAGTCAGCGCTCAGAGAAAAACGTCAAATGGATATGAACCTGTATCGCCAAAGAGTAGAATAAGAACATAAGAACATAAGAACGTAAGGAGTCTGCAAGAGGCCGGTTGGCCTATACAAGGCAGCTCCTGTACACTCAACCCCACCTTACCTCACCATCCATGGCTTTATCTAACCTCTTCTTGAATGTATCTATGGTATTGGCACCCACAACATGGCTCCCAAGCCTGTTCCATTCGTCCACCACTCTATTAGTGAACCAATTCTTGCCTATGTCTTTGTTGAATCTGAATTTGTCTAACTTAAAACCATTGCCACGCGTCCTACCTGGCTCTTTCACTCTCAAAATTTTATTGACATCCCCTTTATTAAATCCCTTCATCCATTTATAAACTTCGATCAAGTCTCCTCGCACCCTTCGCCTTTCTAGAGAGTGTAGATTTAACTGCTTTAGCCTGTCTTCATAAGGCAAGTTCCTCACCCCCTGAATCATCTTCGTCATCCTCCTCTGTACAGATTCTAACATCTTGATATCCATTCTATAATAGGGGGACCAGAACTGAACTGCATAATCGAGATGAGGTCGAACTAGTGCTAAGTAAAGTTTGAGGATGACTTCAGCGCTCCTATTGCTCACGCTCCTTGAGATGAAACCTAGTACTCTGTTTGCCCGATTTTTAGCCTGAATGCATTGAGCCCTAGGACGGAGGTCAGCGCTCACTAGACTCCTAAGTCTCTCTCCCGCCCAGACCTGCTTAGAGGAGTGTCATTTAAGGAGTAATTGTGTAAGGGGTTATTCCTACCTACACTCAAAATGCTACACTTCCCGACATTGAATTCCATCTGCCACTTCCTCGCCCAATCGTATAGTCTGTCAAGCTCATCCTGGAGAACGGTAGCGTCGCTGTCTGATTGGATTACTCTACCGATCTTGGTATCATCTGCGAACTTACTGACATCGCTACTGATTCCTGTGTCCAAGTCATTGATGTAAATAATAAAAAGCAGAGGACCCAGCACCGACCCCTGTGGGACTCCACTCGTAACACTGCCCCATTCAGATTTCCTACCATTGATTTGCACTCTGCTTCCTACCACTAAGCCACGCCCTGATCCAGCTCAAAACTTTCCCATCTACGCCGTGAGCCTGTAATTTTAGTAATAGCCGGTGATGAGGGACTTTGTCGAACGCTTTACTAAAATCTAGATATAATATGTCATAGTTTTCATCTCTGTCAACCGCCTCGATTACTTTAGTGTAGAAGGACAACAGGTTAGTAGGGCAAGACCTACCCTATGTGAACCCATGTTGTGAGTCATGAATTAAATTATGCTTTTCTAGATGGTCCCGAATGCTCCTGGCTATAATTGACTCTAACATCTTTCCCACAACTGATGTTAAGCTAATTGGGCGATAGTTTGAGGTGGCTGACTTGTCTCCCTTTTTGAAAATCGGCGTCACATTAGCTACTTTCCATTGATTGGGCACATACCCAGAATTTACCGATATTTTAAAGATATCGGCAAGGGGGCCACTAAGGACTTCCTTGCACTCTTTCAGAACCCTTGGGAATACTTCGTCTGGGCCCGGCGATTTGTTTTTCTTCAACCTACCAATCTCATCCTGGACTACTTGCCTAGTGATGATCACATCCCTCAACTTGTCGTTCTCGTCACCCTCATATACCTGAACTCTCTCCGGAATGGTTGTTAGATTTTCCTGCGTGAAAACTGAGAGGGAATAGTTATTCATCATTTGACTCATGTCTTCTTCATTCTCAACGAGCTCACCCGTTTGTTTTCAACGGTCCAATTCTGTCCCTTGTTTTCGTTCTGTACAATTTGAAGAAGCCCTTGGGATCGCTCTTGGCCTCGTTGGCTACCCTAATCTCATAATTTCTTTTTTCAAGGCGGGTGTTCTTCTTCACCGACCTGGATAGCTCAACATACCTACCCCTGAGGTGGGTTTCTCCGTTCCTTACTTTCCTATAAATTCCTCTCTTCAAGCCTATTTCATGCTTGAGTCTGCGGGTCATCCATTTGGGGTCGTTATTTTCCTTCCTACGTGCTTGGTAAGGGATATGCTGTCTCTGACCCTCTGCAATTTCTCTAACTAAATTATTGTAGGTCATTTCTACATGGTTCCCCTGTCTTTCCGGCTCCAGCCCTGAGATCTGGCCCTCATCCAGCCCTAAGGTTTCCCAATTTACCTCCTCAAGGTGTTTTCTGAGCCCCTCATAATCAGCTCTTCTAAAGTCGGGCACCAACACCGGGTTGAGTTCATGGGTCACCGCCCAGTCTAATTTAAACCTAATTTCCTTGTGATCACTGCCACCTAATTCTCCCCCAACATCTAGCTCGCTGATCATATACTCGGTGTTAGTTAAGACCAAGTCCAGAATGTTGTTACCCCTGGTGGGCTCTGTTACTGTCTGCTTGAGAAAATTATCTTGTATTACTTTCAGAAAATCCTCAGACTCTAGATCACCCACCACGCCTTCCCAATCTATATTCCTATAGTTAAAATCCCCCATTATGCAGACATTTTTGCTCCTGCTCGCCCTGCCTACCTCTTGTAGTACCTGCTGAGGTTGGGTGGCCTGTAAAGAACCCCTAGAATTAGTTTGTCCTTCCCTTTGTGGACGTCCACCCAAACTGATTCTGAGTCGCCATTTGTTTGAATAGAGTTGTTAGCGGAACATTTAAGTGTGTCTTTAACATAAAGTGCCACCCCCTGCTTTCCTTTATATCTTTGTGAAACATCTGGTAACCATCTATTTCATACTCAGACATGAAGTTTTTGTTGGCAGTATCTACCCATGTTTCCGTGATAGCTATAATGTCGAATTTCTCGACACATGCTTTCCCCCTCAGTAGATCTATCTTGTTCCTGAGACTCCTACTGTTGGTGTAATAAGCCGTTAGCCCATCCTTTCTTATATCCTTTCGATTTCTCCTGCGCCCCCTAGTCCCAGTCTGCGATGCACTGACAGGCCCTCCCCCCTCGCCTACTCTAAAAAATCCTGTAGGGTGCTAAGTGATCGCTCGAGGGAGTCTGCGAGAACCTCCACCCCCTGGAGTGACAGGTGCACGCCATCCTTGGCATACAAGGTGCCTTTATTGTAGAAGAGGTCCCAATTGTCAAGGAAAAGCCAACCATTTCGCTTACAGTGGGCCGCCAGCCTGCTGTTTACTGCTAAGGCTCTGGAAAGCCATCCCTCTCCCAACCCCCTCCTCGGCAAAACCCCACAAACAGCCGGCACCCCCCCGAAGTCCCTCACTTTAGCAAACGATTCCCTGAAGCGCCGAAATATCTCTTCGCTACCCACCTTACCGATGTCATTACCACCGTAACTGCAGAAGACGATTGGCTGTGTCCCCTCCCCTGCTAAAATTTCCTCCATTCTGTCAGATACGTGCTGGATGCCTGACCCGGGAAAGCACACTCGAAGCCTATGTTCCTTATCCCTTGAACAAAAGTACCTGTCAATGAACCTGACTTGAGAGTCCCCAACCACCAGTACTTTCCTCTTATTAACTTTGTCAGTAGACGGAAGGGAAGCCGCTACAGGAGGAGAGGGAGGGGCGGCAGCAGGGGAGTGGGAGGAGGAGGAGGAGGAGGAGGAAGAGGAGGAGGAGGAGGAGGAGGAGGAGGAGGAGGAGGAGGAGGAGGAGGAGGAGGAGGAGGAGGAGGAGGAGGAGGACGATGAGTGGAAGAAGGAGAGAGAGGAAGGGGATGACGTCGAAGGGGGAGGGGGGGAGGAGGAGGTGGCTGAGGTGGTGGCGGAGGTGGTGGGGGAGGCAGGGGAGGAGGGGAGAGGGAGGGATGCGGGGGAGGAGGAGGAGGAGGCGGGGGAGGTAGTGGTAGCAGAGGAGGGGGGAGGTGATGTGGGGGAGGACAAGGAGAGAGAATGCGAGGAAGAGCAGGAAGAGACGGAAGGGAGGGAAGAGGTGGAGGAAAGGGGAGAGGGGGGTGATGAATGAGAGTCAGCGGCGGCAGAAGGGAAGGGAAGTATGGTGGGTGTGGAGTGGGGAGATGGCGGGTGAGGAGAGGGGAGAGGGGAGGAGAGGAGAGAAGCGGTTGGAGGAGTGGAAGGGAAGAGGGAGATGCAGGAGGAGGGGGAAGTGAAGGGAGAAGGCACTAGCGAGGAGGGGGAGGCAGGCAGGAGAAGGGAGGCTGCTGTATGGGGAGAAACAGGGGTGGAAGGAAGGGGGGGTGAGGTACCCCCGCGAGTAGATGAGCAGGAACACCTGCTACACGCTGTGACTCGCTCCGCCAAATATTTCATGTCCCGCGTTAACGAGTGGATCGTGGATTCCAGGTGCTTGATTTTTCTTTCATCTTGCTCTGCCTTGATGCAGAAACGGCAAGTCTCGCTTGCCCCGTTACTTGTCCTAAAGTACTGCGGAGCTTGGCGAAGGCCACAGTTAGAACAACGTTTCAAATTTGAGGGCATATTGGCTGATCCTTCCGCGGAGCGTAGTGAGACAGAGGGTCCCGGGTGAAACAAAGGGTCCCCTGGGAATACGGCCGGCGAGCGGGGTGTCTGGTGGCCTGGAAATTTCCGTTTAACAAGGAAAATCACAGCCTGAAACAGCACCTAATATGAACACTTCCTGGAAAATGAATAGGAAAAAAAAAATACGTGTAGAACGTTTAGAAGGAGCTTGTGTGCACCACTGTGAGGTTGAGAGATGTATTGGGTTAGTACAGCGAGGGAAAGCAAGTGTGTTAAGGTGAGGGTGATGGAATGTAATGAATCAGAAATAACACTTAGCAGAGCAGAGTGTTGGGTAGTAGTAGAGTGTTGGGTAGTAGTAGTTGTTGTTCAGTCACTGCAGCACACTACAGCAACAGAACAGCCTCAGGAACCGCTGGGTAGCAGATAGGGAGCCAAAGCGTCGAAACACTGAGGAGCAAGGTGACACACGTGTACCCCCGAGGCTGGGGCAGGCACAATAGGAAAGACTACCAATGAAAGACGTGGCAACTAGGTGAAGAATGCATGATTAATAGACACTGTGTTGGCACCCTGTAGCAGGGTTTCTCAACGTGGGCCATGTGGCCCCCTGGGGGCCATAAGAAATTTTCGGGGCCATAGAACAAAATTAGGAAAATGGGGGGCCACAGGGGGCAACAGAACTTCCTAAGTTTGCGTTGCTCATATGAGCTTAATATTTTCATATTTGTTATATGGTGTTTTCTTATCAGCTGTTCTACTGCTTCATTTAGCGACTTCAGCGTCTTTTTGCGTAATCCTGGCAACGTTCACTTCCCGTGAGCTGGCAACACTGGATTTAGGGTTGCTATGTTTGTCCTTTTACGGACATTCTTTACCATTTTGGTCCGTTTGTCCTTTAATTTTCCTGAAAAAAGAGAAGACAGCTTTTATCTGCTGTTTTTTTTTACACAGTGTATCTTTTTCCTGCTTACACGTTAACATAAGGCAGCGCTAAAGAATTTAGTCAGACTGTCAGAGCATGTTCGTGTACGTAGTGGCACCAGTATTGGACGCGTTAGGACTCAGGAAGGCTGATTCTAACAACGATCATTACTTTATCTACTTCCCAAGATGTAGTAACTTAGGGGGGCCACGAGAACTCAAATTACCTTGGAGGGGGCCACTGCCGAAAAAGGGTATAGAAACCCTGCCCTATAGGTGCCGGTAATTTCTTTGGTGCGGCGTAAAAGCCAACTTGTTTTCCACGGGAGCTCAGTCACTCGGCAAAACAGGCACC